>NC_066617.1:368036817-368123332 GCF_025201925.1 Gopherus flavomarginatus | reverse complement strand
TAGATTGATTTTGACAATAGGGAAGACTAGTTGAGTATTTGAAAGTGGAAGGCAGCTTTGGGTGAAAGTGATCATGAAATGGTAGAGTTCATAAATATAAGAGATGGTAGGAGGGAGAAAAGAACAATAAGACAACAGATTACAAGGCAGACTTCAGCAAAGTCAGGGAGTTCCTAGCTAAGTTCCCATGTGAAGCAAGTCTAAGGGGAAAAACAATGAAAGACAGTTGGCAATTTTTCAGAGATATTATTAAGGGCAAAAGAGCAAACTATCCCACTGCATAGGAAAGATAGGAAATATGGCAAGAGACCACCCTGGCTTAACCAGAAGTTCTTCAATGATCTAAAACTCAAAAAAAAGTGTCTACAAAAAGTTGACACTTGGTCAAATTACAAAGGATGAATATAAACATGTAGAAAAGTCAAGGCACAAAATCAGATCAAACTAGCTAGGAACATAAAAGGAAACAAGAAACATTCTGCAAATACATTAGAAGCAAGAGGAAGACCAAGGACAGAGTAGGTCCATTACTCAATGAAGGAGGAAAGACAATAACAGAAAATGTGGAAATGGCAGAGGTGCTTAGTGATTTCTTTATTTCGGATTTTAGCAAGAAAGTTGGTGGTGATTGGCTGTCTAACATAGTGAATGCCAGTGAAAATAAGGTAGGATTAGAGTCTAAAATAGGGAAAGAACAAGTCAAAAACTTCTTAGACAAGTTAGATGTCTTCAGATCACCAGGGCCTGATGAAATGCATCCTAAAATACTCTAGGAGCTGACTGAGGAGATATCTGAGCCATCAGCAATTATTTTTGGAAAGTCATGGAAGATGAGAGACAATCCCGAAGACTGGGAAAGGGCAATCTATAAAAAGGGAAATAAGGACAACCCAGGAAATTACAGACCAGTCAGCTTAACTTTTGTACCCGGAAAGATAATGGAGCACATAATAGGAGATAATAAGGTGATACGTAACAGTCAGCATGGATTTGTCAAGAACAAATCATGTTAAACCAACCTGATAGCTTTCTTTGACGGGTAAAAAGCCTTGTGCTTTGGGAAAGTGGTGGATGTGGTATATCTTTACTTTAGTCAATCTTTTGATACTGTCTCATATGATCTTTTCATAAAGAAACTAGTGAAATACAACCTCGATGGAGCTACTATAAGGTGGTGCATAAATGGTTGGAAATCATTCCCAGAGAGTAGTTATCAGTGGTTCACAGTCATGCAGGAAGGGCATAACAAGTGGGGTCCCACAAGGATTGGTTCTGCGTCCAGTTCTGTTCAATATCTTCATCAGTGATTTAGATAATGACATAGAGAGAAGACTTATAAAGTGTGCAGGTGATACAAGGCTGGGAGGGTTTGCAAGTGCTTTGGAGGATAGGTTTAAAATTCCAAATGATCTGGACAACTGGAGAAATGGTCTAAAGTAAAGAGGATGAAATGCAATAAGGACAAATGCAAAGTACTCCACTTAGGAAGGAACAATCAATTGAACGCATACAAATGGGAAAATACTGCCTAGGAGGAGTACTGTGGAAAGGATCTCGGGGCCATAGTGGGTCACAAACTGTATATGAGTTAACAGTGTAATGATGTTGCAAAAAAAGCAAACATCATTCTGAGATGTATTAGCAGGAGTATTGTAAGCAAGACATGGGAAGTAATTCTTCCGCTCTACTCTGCACTGATTGGTCCTCAACTGGAGTATTGTGTTCAATTCTGGTTGACACATTTCAGGAAAGATGTGTACAAATTGGAGAAATTCCAGAGAAGAGTATCAAAAATTATCAGAGGTCTAGAAAACATGATCTATGAAGGAAGATTGGGTTTGTTTAATCTGGAGAAGAGAAGGTTGAGAAGGGACATGATAAAATTTTTCAAGTGTGTAAAAGGTTGTTACAAGGAGGAGGAAGAAAAATTGTTTTTCTTAATCTCTGATGATAAAACAAGAAGCATGGGTTTAAATTGCAGCAAGGGAGGTCTAAGTTGGACATTAGGAAAAATATCCTAACTGTCAAAGTGGTTAAGCACTGGAATAAACTGCCTAGAGGGGCTGTGGATTCTCCATCATGGAGACTTTTAAGAGCAGGTAAGACAAACACCTGTCAGGAATGGTCTAGATAATACTTAGTCCTGCTACAAGTGCAGGGGACTGGACTAGATGACGTCTCATGGTCCCTTCCAGTCCTATGATTCTATAGATATAATTTTTTCTTCATTCCTGAGAATCCAGATTATGCCACTGCCTCTTTGCAGCGCATAGGATAAATAGTTAGGGCCTGATTCTTTGTTCAATTATATTGATTTCAGTGGCACCACTCCAGGTCTACGTGTGTAAATTCGATCAGAACCGGGCTCAATTAACTTTCCCTTACCATATGCTTCCAATAATACACTCTGATCTTGAAAAATTCCAAGAGAAGCCAATGTGCTTTGCCTGGTCATTGTCACAGACAGTTACTTCAGCTGGTGGAGGGAGGGATTGGTGTCACAAATGGGTGAATACAGGGCCGGCACTTCCATTTAGGCCATCTAGGCGGTCGCCTAGGGCACCAGGATTTGGGTGGGGCAGCATTTTGCCACCCTCGGCGGCAATTCGGTGGCGGTGGGTCCTGCCATGCTCCAGGTTTTCAGCAGCAATTCTGCGGCGGGTCCTTCACTCACTCCGGGACCCGCCGCTGAAGTGCTGTCATAACATATTTCCCAGATTTAGACCTTAGTGTCCAAAATATGGGTGTTAGCATGAAACCTCCAAGCTTAGTTACCAGCTTGGGACCTGGTAAAGCTGCCCACCACCCAAAAAATTAGAGTGTTTTGGGGCATTCTGGTCCCCCCAAAACCTTCCCTGGGGACCCCAAGACCCAAATTCCCTGAGTCTCACAACAAAGGGGAATAAACCTTTTCCCTTCCCCCTCCTCCTTCCAGGTGTTCCCTCCCTGGGTTCCTGGAGAGATATACAGAAGCAAGCTCTGTGAATCTAAACAGAGAGACTCCACCCTCCCTATTTCCAGTCCTGGAAACACAAGTACCGAGAGAGCCAATCTCTCCCCCACCCCACTCCTTCACCCAGAGGGAATGCAAAGTTCAGGCTAGTAAATCGAACACACAGAGATTTTCCCCCCTGACTTCTTCCTCCCACCAATTCCCTGGTGAGCTGTAGACTCAATTCCCTGGATTCCCACTAAAGAAAAACTCCAACAGGTCTTAAAAAGAAAGCTTTATATAAAAAGAAAGAAAAAGTACATAAAATGGTCTCTCTGTATTAAGGTGACAAATACAGGGTCAATTGCTTAAAAGAAATATGAATGAACAGCCTTATTCAAAAAGAATACAATTCAAAACACTCCAGCAACTACACACATGTAATACAAAAAAAAAAACATATAAACCACTGTATTATCTCTTTGTATTTACATCTGGGAAACAGAAGATTAGAAAAGCAGGAGACAGAAAAATCCCTCTCATAGCCGAGAGGGTACAGGCACAGACAAAGAACAAAGAACTTACACACAAACTTCCCTCCACCCAGATTTGAAAAAGTCTTGTTTCCTGATTGGTCCTCTGGTCAGGTGTTTCAGGTTACTCCTTTCCAGGTGAAAGAGACATTAACCCTTAGCTACTGTTTATGACAAGTGCCCCGAATGACCGAGAGCGCGGAAGGACCCCTCACACCCTGCGGCAGAATTGCCACTGACCGGGAGCACGGAAGGACCCCCGCCAAGGGCGTCAAAAACCCTGGCGCCGCTCCTGGGTGAATAGTGGAAAAACTGGGTTAGCACTAATATCCAGTTGAATGTGCAAGTTACTTCAGCCATGTTCTTGTAAAGGTGATGGGTGTAAATTGCATCAAAGACAGTATAATACTCCCTCTTCCTGAACCTCAGCTCTACTCAGCAGTTCTGTTCTCTCAGGACTTTTACAAAAGTCTTTCACAGATAATACAAAGGAAATTATCTTCATGACTCTAAATGTAAGTGTTAGAAACAGCTAATGGTCTTTTACCAGGAGACAGTATCACACAACTGTTCACTGATCAAAGAGTCACTGTTGTGTTTTGGCATTCATTCATTTCACAAAAAGGTTGGTTTGGGATATTTGTATTGTAATGAAATATTCTGCCATAAGATTTACACATCTGTACTTTCATGCACACATGTCAATCATGGGTACCAAACCTAGCCAGATCTGCTGGGTAAGAACAGATGATCCACAATATGTGGTAGCTCAGGGCCCAGTCAAGGGTGGGCAAATTGTGAGATTCCACCCTATGAGAGGGCAGGGTCCGAGGCCTGACATCTGGTACTAGGAGACCAGAGAGGGGACAGAGATGCCGGTCACCCTGTAACTCTGAGGGGTATCTACAGAGGAGAAATGCTGGAGCCTTCAGACCATCAGGAAACAGAAATATGCCCTTTTGGACTTGTTACCAAAGAGCAATTCAACTCTGAATTCTCCTGCCTTAAAAACTGAGCCGGAGAATAAAACTGTTGAAAATGTATTTGCTGATTAAATTTCCTGCATCAACTAAACCTGAGGTGATTTGGGAACTAGTCTTTGAGATTGCATAGGGTCTCCTCTGGCTCAGCCCCTGGCAGGATCGGACCCAGAGTGCACAGCACCTCTAGAAATCGGACCCATTCAGAATCTGGACTTGGGTTATTGGGGTTTTAACACTCTGAGCTCATTTTGAATGTCAGATTTCTGTGTAACTTGAACAGCTCAATGCAGAACTTGGACTGATGTAGGGGAGGGGTTCCCAAGTTACCTAGCACTGCCTGCCCCCCAGGCCCCTCACTGAGTCACCCCGACAGCCCAGCTGAGTCCTCGGCTGCTGTGTAGAACATCTGCAAATGGAAACAATTTGCAGCCTTTACCTTTCACTTTGTATTTTAATGATAGTGAAACCTACAAACGTACCCAATTCCTGCTAGACTGGGAGCCGCTGACACCAGGGATCTTCACCTTAAAGGACAAGGAATCATCGGAGACGTTACAAGGGCAGCAGGCAGTATCTGTTCAGACAGAGAGGCAACTGTCTATATGAAGCATGTCTGCACATTCCCTTGGGGACCACTTGGCCATCAGGGAAACCCAGCTGCTTGGCTTAGTGTGCACCAGCTGTAACCCCTGTGACAGCCAATGGCAAAAAAGATATCTTGGAATTGGAAAAAGGTTCAGAAAAGGGCAACAAAAAAGATTAGGGGTGTGGAACAGCTTGCATAGGAGGAGAGATTAATAAGACTGGGACTTTTCAGCTAGGAAAAGAGGCAACTAAGGGGGGGATATGATAGAGGTCTATAAAATCATGAATGGTATCGAAAAAGTAGATAAGGAAGTGTAATTTACTCCTTCTCATAATATAAGAACAAGGGGCCCACCAAATGTAACTAATAGGCAGCAGGTTTAAAACAAACACAAGAAAGTATTTTTTTTCATGCAACGCACCGTCAACCCCTGGAACTCCTTGCCAGAGAGTGTTGTGAAGACCAATAGTATAACGAGGTTCAAAAGGGAGCTAGATAGATTCATGGAGGACAGGTACCTCAATGGCTATTAGCAGGATGGGCAGGAATCGTGTCCCAAGCCTCTGGCCATGGCTACACTGGCGCTTTACAGCGCTGCTCTCCCAGGAGCCCCTCTCTGCCTGAACACGGGTTGCTTTTACAGGCCCAGCTCACTAGGTGACATCTACTCTGTCTTTCCATCCAGACTCCAAGGAGGACTGGAGAACTGAGCAGGATAATGACATCACAGGTATCAAGGAGGCTGAACAACTGTAACATAAGAATGGCCACACTGGGTCAGACCAAAGGTCCATCTAGCGCAGTATCCGGTCTTCCGACAGTGGCCAATGCCAGCTGTTTCAGAGGGAATGAACAGAACAGGGAATCATCAAGTGATACATCCCCTGTCATCCATTTCCAATTTCTGGTAAAAAGAATCTAGGGACACTCAGAGCATGGTGGGTTATCCGTGCCCATCTTCACTAATAGCCATTGATGGCCTTATCTTACATGAAATTATCTAGTACTTTTTTGAACCCTCTTATAGTCTTGGCCTTCCCAACATCCTCTGGCAAGAAGTTCCCTGGCTTGACTGTGCATTGTGTGAACAAATGCTTCCTTTTATTTCTTTTCGACCTACTGCCTATTCAATTCACGTGGTGACCTCTAGTTCTTTTGTTCTGAGAAGGAGTAAATAACACTTCCTTATTTGCTTTTTCCATACAAATCATGATTTTATAGACCGCTATCATATCCCCTGTAGTTGTCTTTTCTAAGATGAAAAGTCCCAGTCTTATTAATCTCTCCTCCTATGCAAGCTGTTCCACAACCCTAATCATTTTTGTTGCCCTTTTCTGAACCTTTTTCCAATTCCAAGATATCTTTTTTGAGATGGGGAGACCACATCTCCATGCAGTATTTCTACGCTTTGTTTCCTATGGTTCAGCCAGTTACTGATCCATGAGAGGACCCTTTCTCTTATCCCATGACAGCTTACTTTGCTTAAGAGCCTCTGCTGAGGGACCTTCTCAAAGACTTTCTGAAAATCCCAGTATGTCAGTGCACTGCAAGGCTTTCAATGGCTTTTAAACTTTCTCATGGGGACATCGGAGACATGGTCCAGTGAACTTGTTTTCAGGCCTAACAAGAACTCAAATGCAACCTGCTTTGAGAAACTCGTTTTAACAAGGATGCCCCTGTGCCAGCACAGGCCACGGGTCAAAATGTGTAACTTCAATAACGTTGGTATTGGAAGAGCCCAAAAGAACCCATATAGGAATGTATCGACTCTGACCCCTTACTTCAAATGCACTGTGGCCTAGTGGATAGAGCACTAGATGGAACTCAGAAGACTTAAGTGCAAGTCCTGACTCTGCTACTGTCATGCTGGGTGACCTTGGGCAAGTCACTGTGCTTCTCTCTGCCTCAGTTTCCCATCTGGAAAAGGGGGCTAATGCTACAGACCTCCTTTGAAAAGTGCCTTGAGGTCTACTAATTGAATATGTTAGATAAGAGGTAGGGCTCTTTATTATCTTATGATATAGGGTGCTTTTCTTAAAGCGTCCACTGCTGGAGTCAAGTGATTTATTTGAGAATCTCTGCTCTTTCTTTTATTTTATTTGTTAGCCAATTTGAAGCCCTCGTAGTTGCAAAGAGAAGCTGGAGAACGTGAATTGAGTGCAACTTAGCGGCTCAGACACCAGAAGGCAAATGAAAAGTTCCCCAGATGAATGATTTTGGAAGAGCTCATTATTTTGAAGCCAATCTCATGATTTTGGTGGGCCCCAGTTCATGGTATTTTGGAGTGCTTGGGCTGTGATATCATGAAAGTTTTTCTGCACTGGTAGCACTAGATAATCACATCAGGGCTGCTTCTCACTTCAGACTGGGAGATTCTGCCTCAGTCACAGGGGTTTTAGGAGTTCCCACAAGTAGGGAAAAAATGTCCCTTGCCTGAGGGCTTGAGAGTCAGAGTTCGGAAAAGACCCAGAGTTTTCCTGGGAAACCTGATGCCCTCTCTCCTGATTTATTCGGAGCTCAGCTGCTCAGTCTACTTGGGTGGATGCCTCATCCCATCTCCTGATCTAAGTACAGAATTGACACCTCACAGACTAGAGGGAGATTGCAGGAGGGCAGCCTCATTGTAACCTCGACACGGCATCAGCGCCTGCCTGATGCCAAAGCAGCAACCTGCCCTCAGGTGTAGCCTGGGGACTTGTAGCTGGTTTGAGAGTGTCTGTGTTGAGAGTGTCTTAGTGTTTGAGCCCAGGGAAATGAGTTCACTCCTCCTCTATCTTAACTCTGCCTCCTGCCTAGAGATCCTGAAATTCATGCTGCTCTTTCTGGTCTGTTATGCTGTGATAAGCCTCGCCAGTTCTGAGGTAAGTGAGACTCCTGGAAAGATGGAAAGGCTGGATTGATGCCAGCTGAATGCAGGAACCAAATATAAGTACTTTTAAATCAGCAGGCTCAGATCATCTCCACCCAAGAGTCCTCAAAGAGCTAGCTCAGGAGGTTATTGGCCCACTGATGTTAATTTTGTAACCAATGTAGGATTCTTGAGGGAATTCCAGAAGGCTGGAAGTGTGCTAATGTTTTGTCAATATTCAAAAAGGTATGGGAGGTTGACTCGGCTTCTTATAGGCCAGTTAGCCTGAAATAATGGGCAAAGTGATATGGGAATCAATCAGTAAAGAATTAAAGGAAAGGAATATATTTAAAGCAGGTTAACAATGTTTTATGGAAAATGGGCCATGTTAAACATAGATGTGACAAACTTAAGAGTTTTGTAAGGTGTTGTTTTTCATAGATTCCAAGGCAAGGTGAGCCCATTGTGATCTTCTAGTCTGACCCTCCTGTCTAACACAGGCCAAAGAACTTCCACACAATAATGCCTAGTGCATACCTTTTATTAAAATGTCCAATCTTGATTTTAAAAATTGCCATGAGAGAGGATCAATCCACCATGACCTTGGTAAATTGTTCCAATGGTTAGTTCCTCTCACTGTTAAAAATGGACACATTATTTCCAGTCTGAATTTGTCTAGTTTCAACTTCCAGCCATTAGACCATGTTAGACCTTTCTCTGCTAAATTGAAGAGCCCATTTGTAATTATTTCTTCCCCATGTAAGGATTTATAGACTTTTCCACCCTTAATCTCTTTTAGTGACATTGACTGAGCTCCCAAGTCTATCACTACAAGGCATGTTTTCCAATCCTTTCATCATTCTTATGGCTCTTCTCGGAACCCTCTGCAATTTATCAACATCCTTCCTGAATGTTAGACACCAGAACTGGACACAGGATTCCAGCAGTTGTTGCACCAGTGCCAAATACAGAGGTAAAATAACCTCTCTTCTCCAACTTGAGATTCCCCTGTTTATGCATCCAAGTACCGCAGGACATTTGGATTAAAAATTAGCACTGTACAAAATATCAATGGAGCACAAGTTAAATGGATTGAGAACAGGCTAATGGCGAACTGACAGATCTCAAAAAGTAATTGTCAAAAGGCTCATCGAATGTGGGTGTTTCTAATAGGGCTCTGCAGGGATCAGTACTAGGTCTGATGCTAGTCAATATTTTTTCAGTGACTTGGAAGTAAATACAAAATTGCTGCTGTTGAACATGTGCTGATGACACAAAGTTTGGCAGAATGGTAAATAATGATGAGGACAGGGCAGTCATACAGAGAGTTCTGGACAGTTTATTTTTGCAAATGGGGCTCATTCAAACAAAATGCATTTTCACACAGCCCAGCACAGAGTTATACATCTGGGAACAAGGAGGGCATATTCAACTTTGGATTTAACAATCTTTAGTTTTGTATCATCTGCAAATCTGGCCATGACTCTATTTCCTCCTTTTTCTAGATCATTCATGAATATGTTGAACAACTCTGGTCCCAGGACAGATGCCTGAGGGACCTTGCTATTTATCTCTCTTCATAAACTCACCATGTATTCCTACCTTTTGTTTCTTATCTTTAAACTAGTTACTGGTCCACATGAAGACCTTCCCTTTTATCCCATGACAACTTACTTTGCTTAAGAACCTTTCATGAGGGATCTTATTAAAGGCTTTCTGAAAGTTCAGGTACACTATATCCACTGGATCGCCCTTGTCCATATGCTTCTTCACCCCTGTGACATTACGCCCCATATTCTTCATAGAAATATTGTTCTATGTATATGGCATAACTGAGCTATGTTTTATGTAAGATGGGTCATGTGACATATCATTGGAAAGGTTATGATGAACAAATGGGATTATCCTATTTGTATGGATGTATCATTTCTGTATCTGAAGTTAGGAATATGGGCTCTGTATCAATTACAAAAGTGCTTGCACCAGGGCAATGCCCCCAAACATTATGCAATCAGACTGCACGGACTATTAGGGAAGACAATAGGACTTTGAAGATACTAATCTTCCTCCTTCCTGAGAAATTTCCTGGGATGCTGCTTTGACACTGCAGGGTCATGTGATCATGTCACCTCACAGAATCATAGAATCCGTAGAATCTCAGGGTTAGTAGGGACGTCAGGAAGTCATCCAGTCCAAACGCCTGCTCAAAGGAGGACCAATTCCCAGCTAAATCATCCCAGCCAGGGCTTTGTCAAGCCTGCCCTTAAAAACCTCTAAGGAAGGAGATTCCACCACCTCCCTAGGTAACCCATTCCAGAGCTTCACCACCCTCCTACTGAAAATGTTTTTCCTAATATCCAACCTAAACTTCCCCCACTGCAACTTGAGACCATTGCTCCTTGTTCTGTCATCTGCTACCACTGAGAACAGTCTAGATCCATCCTCTTTGGAACCCCCTTTCAGGTAGTTGGAAGCGGCTATCAAATCCCCCCTCATTTGCCTCTTCTGCAGACTAAACTATCCCAGTTCCCTCAGACGAACATCATTTTGGACTGGTGGTATTTTTCCAAAAGGAGGGAATGAGGGGTCAAACTGGGAGACAAAGGATTCCTGTCATAGCCAAATCCTATTTAAGGATTTAAAGAGAATTAATCTAGGTTCTTCTCCACCATCTCTCTGCCCAAAAGAGGAAGACAGCTGAAAACACCGGGAGAAATAAAGGAACTAAACTGTGGGGGATGAGGGCAGGGGCTGAGCGGAGGCGAGAAAGATCTAGCCTGTGAAAGGAATACCTGGAGAGTTAAGCTGCAAGCAGTGCAGTTTACCTTCAAGAAACTTTGCAGCTCCCAGGCAAGTGGGCTGAACTCATGCCAAACTGTGGTTGTTGTTTTTTGGTGTAAAACAGCTGCTATTTAAGGATGATATAGGGATTATATCAGCACTTGTTTGGGAGGATTTGCATAATCCATTCATGGTTTCACCACTCAGGAGTAGCATGGCCATGCCAAATGCATGCAGATAAAACCCCAATAGCATGCATTCCTTAAATATGTATCTAGGAAACACTGTTGTCCAGAGGTCAGATTTCTCCCTCAATGTCTGAATTCCATGCATGGTATCTGAGGTTAGTTGCATACCCTGCAATCCTATAACCTGCCAAGTTTTATCATCTCTGTAGGAGAGAGAACTTTGCAGGCTCTCTCCTTCAATGCTTATAACCTCTGCAGACTCCTGGTACCAGCAATCCCTGTTTCTCCAACCCCTGTATTCTTCCAGTGACCTCTGTTATGGGTTGTGCTGTGTGCCCTATGTTGTCTGCATCATAGGAAAGGACAATGCCTACCCATAAAGCCTTATAGTGCAATACTCTCCCACAAGGAAAAACTTCTTTCTGGCCCCACATGGCAGCCACCTCTGGCTCATTGTTCTCCCAGTTTAATTGAGGAGTTCTCCTCTAACCCTGCTGCTTTCTCTGTGTGTGGCAGGCTTCTCCAAAGAAGAGGAGGCACAGAAAGAAAAAGAAGAAACCTAAAGGTAAGCAGTCCCTGACCCCACAGCTGCGGTGGCAGACTCAGGCCCCATGCAAAGCAGAGAAATACGGTCTATTCCCCCACCTGCCTCCCTCTTCCTGCGAAGGTACAGTCGTGCCCAGAGTCATGCAGAGGCACTGGCTGGGGCTCCGTTCACAGGCTGCCTGTGAAATCTGGGGCTCTAGAGTGCTAGGAAGCAGAGGGTGCCCAAACAGCTTAATGTCTCCTTTAT
This sequence comes from Gopherus flavomarginatus, assembly GCF_025201925.1. Lineage (NCBI taxonomy): Eukaryota > Metazoa > Chordata > Testudines > Testudinidae > Gopherus > Gopherus flavomarginatus. Next base: position 368,111,688 of record NC_066617.1, on the reverse strand, counting down.
GTCTCACTTCTGGCAGCTTTTGGGTGCTGTGAGGAAGAGTTGGAGGAGGCTTGTGCATCTCTAGAGACATGGTAAGCAATGCCCCCTCCATAAATCTGCAGTGAGTCAGTCCTATCCTATAGCGTCATGCAATTCATCCCCACCCAGGGGCAGTAGCCTGAGTAATCCCTCCCCTGCCCTGACCTATGTACCAGGCAAGCAACTCTTCTCCTTTAGAATCATGCAGTTCATTCCCACCCAGCAGAAGTTGCCATCTCTAATCCACCCCCACACCTCATACAGTGGGTCATTCCCTTCCTCGAGCATCATACGATTCATTTAACCTGGGGCAGTCTGTGTGTGTGAGGGTAGATGGTGTTGACTGGACTGGACCATCTTCCCCTCCCAAGAGGGGGAGAAAATGTTTTCTGGGAGCAGCCCCGTGCACCCTACAGAGGTGAGTTGGAGAGCTCAAGAGGAAGTCTGGCCTTTCTGGTACGGTGAGTAGGGACCCGGCAGCACTTCGGTTATGGCCCCTCCTCCAGTCCCCCAAGATAGGTTCCCAGTAGCATTTGAACCCTGGACCTTCAGCTCTGCAGCATAAAGCACCCTTTAGAGCTAAAGAGGTAGCTGTATTAGTTGGCAGCTATGGTAGGCTGTTATCCTATATGTTGATTCGCTTCTGTGGGTGGGACATGACACACACGCTGCCAGCAGGATATACTCTCACCTCCTCAGCATTAGACAGGGCTCACCTAACAATCCAGCTAACCTCAAACCAGACCATCCAAGGCCCGGGTACTGCAGGGGAGGCAGCTGCCTCAGTGGAGAATGGGACAGGGAGCCTTTTGGTGCCGCACCTCTGGGTAAAAGAGGGCCTGAGGGCAGGGCCTGCTCTCAGCTATCTGCTCTCTCTGTTCCACAGCTGCCCTGTGCCCCTGGAGAAGCTCCCTTTTGCTTACAGCCTCAGGCTCTTTGAGAGGAGGCTACAGTACGTGGCTAGACAACTGGATGAAGTTCTGATACCGTAAGGCAATTGTCTGGGGGGCACCAGACTGGGGGCTGGGTGGGAGGAGATAGTGAATGTAGAGAGGAGGGAGCAGGGACAACCAGACACTCCAGGATCCTAAAATAACAGGGAAAAAGCCACTAAGAGGCTTTAACTTCCAAGGTGAGAGACCAGTGAAAGTGAGGTGACGGATTATCAGAAATTAAATGAAGAGACTACAAATTGGGGTTGTGAGTAGGATCAAATCTTTCTGTACAGCAATATCTGCCAGGAGGCAACTATCTCGCACCTGCCCGTGCTGTGTTTGAAAGAAAAAGCAATCAAGTGACACTCTGTGAGGAGGTATACATCCCACATAGCACTGGAAGGGGCTCAGGTGGCCAGGCAGGCCCATTAACTCCACAGGGTGCACTGGAGGAAGAGCCAGGGAGCAGGGAATTGATTCCAAGCAGGCTCCGCTGGGCAGGAATAGGCAGGGCCTATAAAGCCAGGAAGCTGGCAACAGAAAGGGGCTGTTGCTGGGAAAGGGCAGCCCCTCCCTGGGAAGAGAGGAGAGTGTTTGGAGCTGGTGCACCCAGAACAAGGTGGGGAACCAGGAGTAGTAGGAAGCAGTCCAGGCTTGTAGAGGAAAGCTCAGAACTGCTGGGTTGAGGTTCCCTGGCCTGGATCCTGGTGTGAAGTGTGGGCCCCGGTTTCCTTACCAGCCACCAAGGGCGTGGCATAGACCAGCGGGGCAATGAACAGGAAAACTGTCTGGGTCATTGTGGAAGTGACAGTGACCACATGTGACAATTGGAAGGGGTATTGACCTCGAGAGCTAATCCCCAGAGTAGGCAGCAGACAAGCAGCGAGGGGGACACCACATGATACACCCCAAACACCAGTCATCAGGTGGGTTCAAGCCCAGGACTTTTGGGACCATAGCACAGACCTCCACCACTGGAGAAACTCCCTTAACTGGGAGCAATAGTAGGTTATTAGCATCTAGTGTGTCAGCCATTAGAAGAGGACAGTTTTCCAGTGGGTTAGAATATAAAAACATAAGAACTGTCAGACTGGGTCAGATGAAAGGTTCATCTAGCCCAGTATCCAGTCTTCCAAAAATGGCCAATGCCAGTGCAGCAGAGGGAATGACCAGAACAGGGAATCATGAAATGATCCATCCCCTGTCGCCCATCCCCAGCTTCAGACAAACAGAGACTAGGGACACCATCCCTGCCCACCTTAGCTCATAGCCATTGAGGAATTTATCTAGTTCCTTTTATAGTTTATAGTCTTGGCCTTCACAACGTTCTCTGGCAAGAGTTGCACACACATGCTCACATCTTTCTCCCCCAAACCAATTGTTGTTAGCTAATCTTTCTATTAAAATAGCAGTAGATCCCCGATCATGCTCAAGGCCCCATTGTGCTAGGTGCTGCACATGTGTGTGTGATGAAAGGGTTATCGTTCTCGATAAAATGAGTGCCAGCTCCCCCTCTCAGTCCTTCGTTACCCAGTTGATGTCCTTGTGTCAGGGTGTGGTGTGCAACGCATGCCTAGGCACTGCCCCATTGCACTACTGTTGGAAGGCTGTGTCCAAGCCCTGCCTTTGCTCAGCAGGGCCATGTCCCATCTGTCCCTGTCTGCTCTCTCCCACAGGCCGGGTGTGTCGACATCTGCCATGACCCAGTTCTCCTATTCCCCTATGGAATCCACCACCTCTTCCCTCTGGAGTCCCAGCTCCTTTTCCCTGAGAGAAGCCTCCGTGACTTGGTCAGAGCCCCTCTGCCACACAAGGGAGATCATGATGGTTGCAAGCCGGGAAGGATCCACTCATCCCATCCAAGCCCAGTCTCTTCCCAGTCCTCCTGCCCACAGCAGACAAGACCGGCGAGAGGAGAACATAGGTCTGGACCAGATGTCAGCCCATGGCTCAGACTTCAGCATCTGACAGAAGCATCTGCAGAGCCAAATGGGGGTTCCAAAAACCCCTATCCCGGGGGAGCCATTGCTGGGTGAGCAGGACACCAAGCAGCAATGGGCATTCAACATAGATCAGTCCAATTGTGGATTTCCAGAAAAGGTCTCAAAGCCCCTCAGATCTGACAAAAGCCCTCAGCAGGCACAGGACATCCAGGAGCCATGTGTCTGCCCCTCGGTACCCCTGCCTCAAAAGGCCCACAGGATCATGGCATCCCCTGATGCCATCCTGGCCAGGCTTGTGCCCACAGCCAGGGTCAAGCTGCAGGATCACGTGGCTCAGAAATGCTCAGAGATCCAAATGAAGGCATTTCCTAAGATTGTGAGACAGTCACGCAGAGATGCCCCCTTCCTGAGAGAGACTACCCTGCCTGGGCCACCCTGCCCCCCTAGGGAGCCAGGAAAGCAGAGGACAGTGGTATTCCCAACAATGGGACAACAGCCTGCCCACCCCATCAAACTCCACATAAGGCGTGAGCATCTCGTCATGCAGAGGGGGCTGCTCACCCTGGACCCAGAGCCCCCGGCAAAGCTGCCTCACAATGTCCAAGCCAGGGGAGCCAGTGTGGAGTTCAGTGAGATGGAGACCGATTTCCTGCAGATGGGGAGGCAAAGCACAAGCTCTTCTTCTTCCACACATCCTCCAACGCCAGTGGAAGATACCACCATGGAGACGGGCAGGAATGATGGTGTGTCAGGAAACCAGATTAAGCCGGATCACTGCACTCTGCCAGCAATGGTGGGTCTGACATCGCCACCTCCAGGAACCACAATAGCAGAGAAATCCCTCAAAGCCACACTCCAGATTTGTAGAAGAGAGTTGAGAAAGCCCCTTTCCAATATAAGCGGCACCAAAGGGATTGAGGAGAAGCTGGAGCTGAACATGGAGAGGAAGGTGAACTTGGGAGAAGGCTCCTGCCTGGGGCCAGGGGCACAGGCAGCTGAGAGCAGGGCAGATCTTCCCAGGACCCAATGCCACCAGGTTGCCCCAGCAGCACCAGGCTCTGAGCAGCTCACACGATCCACTCTTGACTCTCTCATTGCTAGGCATGCTGCACAAGACCTGCAGATCAAGCAGCTGACGGAAAGGTTGAGTAGCTCCCGCCTCATGGTGGGCCAGGTCTCAGTTTGCCAGCACTGCCGCAAGGCATATCCAGGAAAGATGAAGGGTAAGAAAACTCAGAAGGAGACATCTGCTGAGCTGCCGGGTCTTCATGACATCGTGGATTCACAGGGGTTCGATGGAACTGTGAATTCAAAGCTCTCCAGGGACCAGACACCAGTCAAAATCTGCAAGAAGTGCAGTAACCTTCGATGGAAGAGACTAGTTGGCCCTGCAGGTGCTGACTTGCCCACAAGATCCCATGGAATTCCAAAGCGATGGACTCCAGGAGACTCCTCAGCATCATCCAACCACAACAAGATGCCAGAGATGTGGCTCCTTCCAGCAGGCAAGAGGAAGACACAGGATGGAACTGGGAAAACGGCTCCCACCAAGCAACCAAAGATGGTGTCCATTGCTACGAGTACAACAGGGCTTTGGCAAGCTGGGGAGAAAGCAACTGGGAATCCTGACGGTTCTCCCCCAAAATCACCAAAGGCCTCCAGAGCTAAGACACCATCCCCGTCAAAGAGCAAAGTTACAGTGCTCAAACTGATCTTAATGTGCCAAAGCAAACCTTCAGCAAGCTTCAAAAGAAAGTGAAGTCCCGAATGTCCAAGGACTCTCGTACCAGAACACCTGACACTAAATTTACAAAGCCACCCTTTTGGAAGGCAAGGGCCTCCAAGGGTGTCCGGTTACCACACTACTGAATCCCACCCTGCCAGCATGCCCACTAACAGAAGGGGCCCACAAATTCCAACATCTTCCTATCATCCAGCGGGTCTGCTAAGCATGGGCTAAAGTGGCTGAGAAGAATGGCTTGTTGTCCTGGGACACAGAGACTGATGTATAAGAGACACTCCTTGGGGTATGACATCTAAATTCAGATTCCAAGATGAAGGGGGACCTGGGGGCTTGGATGAGATAGAGGGTGTGGCTAGCTCACTGGATTTGTTACTTTACCTCATATGGTTCAAGAATCAATCCTTCCTTCAAGAAGAGCTGATACTAAATTGACAAAGCCACCCTTTTGGAAAGCAAGGGCCCCTAAGAGTGTCCAGTGGTACTATTAGGGGCCTATCATCAATCAAACCCAAGCTGGCCCCTTCACCCGTAAAACCTTACCTCTTGACACTTAAACCCCGCCCACCTATAACCAGAAGCCCACCCACAGGTATATTACATCCGGAGTCAAGGCAGACACATGACCGAAAGCAAAGTGTGTCATGTGACCCCTCTAAGAACTCCTCCTACTGTCTTCTACCAACTAGGAATGGTTTCACCCCCATAGGCCTATGCCGAGAGGTCATTTGACCAATCAGGGGTGTTCCAGGGTGGGGTGACTCATCCAGATGTGGCTCCTGTGACCCCTATAAGATCTCCTCCCACTGCACTCTACCAATCGCGATGAGTTTCAGCAGCATAGAACCACCCCGAGAGCAGATTTGACCAAACCGTGGTGTTGCTGGGCAGGGTGACCCACCCAGATGAGGGTCGTGTGACCCCTCTGAGAACTCCTCCCAGCACTCTCTGCCAATCCGAGCACAGCACTATCACCCCATAGGTCCCAGCAATTGGGACAGAAGAGGCCATCTTTTACCAAGGACGCGTGCCTTAGAAATCGTGGAAACATGGACTCCTTTTTCACCACCTCTGTGAGCACTTTGTCCTTTATTTTAGCCCTGAAGGCCTTTCAACTTGTGTGGAGAAAGAGCTAGATCAGCGACAGTTCCCACAAGGGCTCCTTGACTCAGCCGTTGATGGATACGCCAGAACCTGAAACCCAAACTCTCGTGTGGCACCCTGATGAGTGTGATGGCCTCTCATTTTCCACCCCCCTAAAGGTCGAAGGCAAACACAGCTTGGCGGAGTCATCAGAGGAGAAGGTGAATGGAAAAGACACGCTCAGGTAAATGAATGATTAAAAAGTGACCATTGATGATGGGGTGTAATAGGCTTAGGAACCGGGGGGTGGGGGTTGGTTTGTATCTATTTAAACACAAGCAGGGAGAACTTACACTTTTTCTTTTCTGTAAATCTCTCGACAGCTTGACGATGCCTTTCTAGAGGACCCGGAGGCTCTGGACAGCGTTACAATAAGCAGCGAAGATGAACTGGGTTCTCCTTGTTTTTGCTCAAAGCTGATACAAATTGTTGAAGAGGACTCCGAGGATGATGGCTATGAGGAGTTTAGGAGGCTTGGCATAGAACTAACTGAGCCAGTGCCACATTGTGAGCGTAAAAAAAGTCATGCAGACTATTGTACGTGTTGCTGTTTATGCTGTCCCAAATAACTGCCTTAGGGAAAAGCTTTTTGAAGATTGTGAGGGCTGTGTCATAGATGTGCCAGCCCAACGGCACCATAACTTCAGTAGATATAAATTGCAAGCTCCGGGGCCTGTGTGCTGAGCTGTATTTGGAAAGCTTATTAAACGCTGTTCTTGCCATAAGGTATGCTATACAATGTCTGTGCCTAACCCAAGAACATTTAGCGTAAGGGGTGACCTTGATAAATGCTGTGCAATTTAGTGCAGACCCTGACCGTGACCATGTTTTAAAGAAAATGACCAAACCAGAAGATGTGGTGTCACCTTATTGACTTGAACTGGGACCGTATAGAATATGGTTACAACCAAGGTCCTGTAGGGGCACCAAATCTTATGTAAAGGGGGTCCTAGAAGGGGTCTAAAACCAGGTTATGGGTTGTTTGTTATGATTATGCTGTCTGTATGCATGTGTCATTTTGTAATTGAAGTTATGAATATTGGCTCTATCCTGTCTGTATTTCAAACTTATGCTATGCTTCTGGGTGACATCCCAGGCGAGTTGGTGTCAGCTCTGCCTAGCCTGCTAGATGGCCCATTAAGGACCATCAGCTACACAACTGACCCATTGAGAGAAGGCAGATACACCTTGTGAGTCCCTGCTTCTCACCTCTGGAGGGACTTTGCTACAAACTGAAGCTCTGAACAAAGAACTGATGACCCATCCCAGCTGGGGATGTACTCCAGAGACTTAATTTAAACCTGCACTTTATTCTATCACTGCTACAAGCCTGAACCAAGAACTTTGCCATGACTGTACGTAATTGATTCCATTGAACCAATTCTAGCTCTTATCTGTATCATTTTCCTTTTATGAATAAACCTTTAGATTTTATAAATTCATAGATTCATAGATTCTAGGACTGGCAGGGACCTCAAGAGGTCATCGTGTCCAGTCCTCTGCCCTCATGCCAGGACCAAATACTGTCTAAACCAGCCCTGATAGACCTTTATCTAATCTACTCTTAAATATCTCTGGAGATGGAGATTTCACAACCTCCCTAGGCAATTTATTCCAGTGTTTAACCGCCTTGACAGTTAGGAACTTTTTCCTAATGTCCAGTCTAAACTTCCCTTACTGCAGTTTAAGCCCATTGCTTCTTGTTTATTCTTAGAGGCTAACTAAAGTGTCCAAGTTTTCTCCCTCCTCCTTATGACACCCTTCTAGATAACTGAAAACTGCTATCATGTCCTCTCTCAGTCTTTTCTTTTCCAAACTAAACAAACCCAATTCTTTCAGCCTTCCTTCATAGGTCATGTTCTCAAGACCTTTAATCATTCTTGTTGCTCTTCTCTGGACCCTCTCCAATTTCTCCACTCTTTCAGTACCTCTTTTCCCTCAATTACAAGGTTTCATCCTGTGAGTTTATCGACGATGAAACCACGTGTGTGTTTTGGAAGCACGCAAAAGACCGGTACTCTGTCTCTGGCAATACCAACGTCTTCATAGCCTGTTTCACCACCGCTTATGCCCGCTTAGAACTATACAACCCCCTTGAGATGTTGCAAGAGTAGTGCCTGTACCACAACACTGTCCGGGTGATATTTGTGAAAAGGGAGAGTGAGTGGAATCCCCCTCTGGGGGATTATTTAGGGGCAACCACCGGTGTTATTTTAAGCCATTTCTGTAAACCATTTTCCTTACCTTCAAAGAATTTGAAGGGCTAACATCAGCGGGTCAGTGACATATAGTTCTGTGAATTTCTGGTTGTAACTTTAAAGTCAGTTAACACATCAGTGTAGCAAAAGGTGTTATGGGCTTTAAAATATCTCCACATCCTAGGTTTTAAAGTTCTGTTAAATCGCTCTACAACCCCTGCTTTCACTTCATAATTAGTAAGAAGATGGTGAACTCCATGCCACTTTAATAATCTGCTTAAAGGTTTGTTTAAAAATTCTTTTCCCCAATCGGTTTGTAATTTTTGAGGCATGCAACCTTTGCTGAAAATAGCTTGAAAGGCCTTGGATACCTCAACACCTGTCTTGTCTTTTAGGCCTAAGGCCCAGGCATATTTGGATAGAATGTTTATCACTGTTAAGATGTACTTAAAACCGCTGCTGCATTTGGAGAACCGATGCATATCCACCAAATTTGCCTGCCATTGCACATCCACATCTGACACAAAGGTCTCGTTTCTTTTAAAATGTATTCAAGCTGGTTTGTGTAAAGAGAAAGAAGAACAGGAGTACTTGTGGCACTTTAGAGAGTAACAAATTTATTTGAGCGTAAGCTTTGGTGGGCTACAGCCCACTTCATCGGATGCAGGCAGTGGAAAATATAGTAGGAAGATATATATATATATATATATATATATATATATATATATATATATATACACAGAGAACATGAACCAATGGGTGTTACCATACACACTATAAGGAGAGTGATTAGTTAAGGTGAGCTATTATCAGCAGGAGAGAAAAAGAACTGTTTGTAGTGGTAATGAAAATGACCCATTTCCAGCAATTGACAAGAAGATGTGAGGAACTGTAGTGGGGCTCATCCACTCCCAGTCTTTATTGAAGCCTAATTTAATGGTGTCCAATTTGCAAATTAATTCCAATTCAGCAGTCTCTTGTTGGAGTCTGTTTCTGAAGTTTTTTTGTTGTAATATTGTGACTTTTAGGTCTGTAATCAAGTGGCCGTGGCTGATGTGATTAGGTCCTATGATGGTATCCCCTCAATAGATATGTGAACAGAGTTAGCGAGACGCTTTGTTGCAAAGATAGGTTCCTGGGTTAGTGTTTTTGTTGTGTGGTTGCTGTAGGTTTGTGGGCTGTCTGTAAGAGCGGACTGGCCTCTCTCTCAAGATCTGTGTGAGTGAGGGATTGTCCTTCAGGATAGGTTGTAGATCCCTGATGATGTGCTGGAGAGGTTTTAGTTGGGGGCTGTGGTGGATTAACAAATTTGCCACCCCTAGGCCCTCAAAAAATTGCTGTGCACCCCCCACACGCCAGCTCACCTCCGCTCCCCCACGGAAAGCCTGGGAGGGAGGGAGGAGAAGGGGACTTGTGGAGCGCTCAGGGGATGGCAGCTGTGGAGCGGAGATGAGCTGGGGTGGGAAGCGGTTCCCACCCCCTCTCCCGGGTTACTCCCAGCACCCGTGGGTGGCAGCTCACCTCTGCTCCGCCTCCTCTGAGTGTGCCACTACTCGCTTCTCTCTCCCTCCCAGCATTTTCCCCTGGCAAGCCAGGGAGGGAGATGGAAGGAGGGAAGCGCAGTGTGTCTGGGGGAGGAGGCGGGCCAGGGATTTGGAGAAGGGGCAGAGATGGGGAGGGGACGTGAGCAAATTTGCCACTCTGAGCCTAGGCCTTGTTGGCCTAGGCGATAATACGCCGCTGGTTGGTGATGGCTAGTGGCGTTCTGTCACTTTCTTTTTTCGGCCTGTCCTGTAGTAGCTGACTTCTGGGTACTCTTCGGGTGCTGTCAATCTGTTTCTTCACTTCTGCAGGTGGATATTGTAGTTGTAAGAATGCTTGATAGAGATCTTGTAGGTGTTTGTCTCTATCTGAGGGGTTGGAGCAAATGCGACTGTATCGTAGAGCTTGGCTGTAGACAATGGGTTGAGTGGTGTGGTCTGGATGAAAGCTGGAGGCATGTAGGTAAGTATAGTGGTCAGTAGGTTTCCGGTATAGGGTGGTGTTTAGGTGGCCATTGTTTATTAGTGCTGTAGAGTCAAGGAAGTGGATCTCTTGTGTGGAATGGTCCAGGCTGAAGCTGATGGTGGGATGGAAATGTGTAAAGTGTAAGTGTCCCTTTCTGAAAGCCAAACTGTTACCTGTCTTCTATTTAAAGTTTTACTATGCTTTCTGGCCACTTGAGAAAGAAGGTTCACCCCGCCGAAGCTCCCAACTTCCCTGGGGATGTAATATATTTTCTTTAAGAGAGCTGCCTGTGTAGAAATGACTTACTGGTACCGTCTTTTACTAACACAAATATGAAGGGGGACACATTCATATTGACACATTTAAATAAATAAGTTTTATTCATTGCTGGTTTAACACGACCTTTTACAGCCGCCTGTCAAAATGGACACCGTGACCCCTACCATAAGGGAGTCTGAGCTGGTTCATTCTTCCATTTTGTCCTTTTCCGGATTTTCCTCTTGAGATCTGTGTCTCAGACATGAGCAAAAACAGCTGATGCATGATATATTTACTCCCACATAGTGGTGAGCTGGAGCCAGTTCCCACCAGTTTGCAGGAACCGGTTGATAAATTTAGAAACCCTTTTAGAACCAGTTGTTCCAGGACAACCGGTTCTAAAAGAGCTTTGAAATGTAACTAAAGCTCGGGCAGCTATCCACCCGGCCCCTGGCCCCAGCTCACTGCCCTCTCCTCCCCTGAACACTCTGCCCTCCTTCTCCACCCCCACCCCTGCTTCCGGCGAATCAGATGTTTGCGAGAAGCCTGAAACAAGCAGCAGGCAGGTAAGCTGGGGGCAGGCGTGAGGAGGGCTCCAGAGAGGCATGGCACGGTCCAGTCCGGCTCAGGCTGAGCGTATCCCTCCGGCCTGGCCCCTGGCCTGGCCCTGGCTGAGCGCCCATGCTCAGTCCTGGCCAATCACCCCCGGCTCTGGTCTCAGTGGCATCGGCCCGGCTCGGGTCCCACAGCACCGGTGCCGGTTCCGGCCGAGCGGCTCCGAGCTGGCCCGGCTCGGGCCCTACAGAGGTGGTGCCAGTCACGGCTGAACAGCTCTGGCTCGGCTCGGACCCCGGGCCAGTGGTGACAGTCACATTCGAGTGGCTCTGGCCCAGGCTGGGCCCTGACTCCCCGGCCCAGCTCGGGCCCCACGGTGCTGGTCCCAGTCCTGGCCGAGTAGCTCCAGCCCAGTCCAGCCTAGCCCGAGCCCCGCGGCAATGGTCCCAGCTGAGCAGCTCCTGCCCTGACCTTGCAGCACCGGCACTGGTCCAGGTCCCAGCAGAGCGGCTCCGTCCGGCTAGGCTCTGGCCCCCGCAGCGCCTGTTCTGGTCACGGCCATGTGGACCTGGCTGAAGCCAAATGGCTCCAAGCAGCGCCGTAAGGGGCAGGGAGCAGGGACGGGGTGTTGAAAGAGGGCAGGGGAGTTCGGTGGGTTGTTGGGGAGTGGATAGGGGTCAGGAAGGTCAAAGGGCAGGGAACAGGGCAATTGAAAGGGGGCAAGGGTTCGGGGCGGGCAGTCAGGTTGTAGCAAGGGTTGGATAGTGTGGTGGGGGGCAGGAACAGAGAGAAGGTGTGGTTGGATGGGGCAGGGGTTCCAGGTGGTGATCAGGAATGAGAGGAGGAGTTGGATGGGGTGTCAAGGGACAGTCAAGGGAGAGGGAATGGGGGTGGACAGGGCAGGGGTCCTGGGAGGTATCAAGAACACAGAGTGTTGGATAAGGTATGACCCCTGAGGGGGCACGACCCCCTCGTGGGGTGAGGAGGAGGGAACCTGTTGTTAATTTTTTGACAGCTCATCACTGCTCCCACAAGGCTACTGATGTCAGTTCTCAAAGACCTCTAGAAAGGCATTGTCGAGCTGTTGAGAGATTTTCACAAAAGAAACAGCGTAAGCACCCAACTGCTTGTTTTTAGATTTACACAACTTCCTGGTTCCTAATTTCATTGCACCGCATCATCAACCATCACTTCTTAATCATTCATTTACCTGAGCAATATCTGTTTTGTTCACCTTGTCCTCTGCTGACTCCCCTGAGCTGCGTTCGTCTTCCACCTCTGGGGGGTGAACTACAAGAGGCCTTCATGCTCATCAGGTGCCTCACGAGAGTTTGGGTTTCAGGTTCTGGCGTATCCACCAACAGCTGAGTCAAAGGGCCCTAGCTGGAACTGTCGCTCACGTAGCTCTTTCTCCACACAAGTACAAAGGCCCTCGGTGCTCACACAAAGTCCAAAGTTCTCACCAGGGTGGTGAAGGCCTCCATGTTTCCACGATTTCTAAAGCACGTGTTCTTGGTAAAAGATGGCCTCTTCTGCCCCGATTGCTGGGACTTATGGGGTGATAGTGCTGAGCTCTGATTGGCAGAGGGCGCTGGGGGAGTTCTTAGAGGGGTGATACGACCCTCTTTTGGGCAGGTCACCCTGCCCTGGAACACCACTGATTGGTCAAATCTGCTCTCAAGGGCGGTGCTGTGTGGCAGAAACCCATCATGATTCGCAGAGAGCAGTGGAGGAGTTCTTGGAGGGGTCACACGAACCATTTCCGGAGGGTTCGCCATGCCCAGGAACACCCCTGATTGGACAAATCTCCTCTCAGGGTGGGCCTATGGGGGAGGAACCCCGCCTGATTGGTAGAGTGCAGTGAGGTGTGTCCTCCTTGACCCTGGAAGTAATATTCCCCATGGGTGTGACTTCCAGTGACGGGTGGTCAGGGCTTACGGTGTCAAGGGGCAGAGTTTAAGCAGCGAAGGGGAGGAGTTAGGGTTTGATTGATGGTAAGTCCCTTATATATTTCCGGTTTCCATACTACTGAATCCCACCCTGCCGGCATGCCCATTAACAGAAGGGGTCCACTAATTCCACCATCTCCCTAGCAACCAGCGGGCCTTGAAAGCATGGGCCAAATTGGCTGAGAACAATGGCTTGTTGTCCTGGGACACAGAGACTGATGATAAGAGACTGTCCTTGGTGTATGACGTTTAACCCCAGATTCGAAGCTATGACTCTTTAGGGGCCAACATCACACCGTTCCCCTGGCTCTCCATGAACAGATTGACTTTGTACATTCTGCTGCCTGGCTTAGTCTCTTTTTCCCAGAGTGTTGTCCTCCCTCAACTGCGGGTGGGGTTGACCCCCTAAGCATCAGGTCTTTGACCCTGTATGAGCCTCTCTTGACAGAGTGGAGATCAGTAGCTCTTGTTTCCTCATATATAAGGGTCCAAGGTGGAATACGTGGTCATGACCTGTGTCACCAGCTCTGGAACCAGATGATGAACTGAGTCTTTACTTGACAAACACCCTGATTATCCTTGCACGAAGATGGTTGCTTTTCATGCTGTACGCAACTGGATTCATTAAAGGAGGAGCCAGCAGGTAGATGTAGTCCAAGATAATTTGAAGCAAGGGAGAAGAGCTCTTCCATAATCTGTGTATGACAGTCAGGCTGAACTCTGGCATGTAGAAGAGCAGGATGGCGCAGAGGTGGGAGACACAGGTGTTCAGGATCCTAAGGCATTTTGTTCGGGATGTGATGCTCAGCACTGCTTTGAGGATCGTCGCATTAGAGAGGAAAATGAGCAGCGAGTCTAACCTCACCGTTATGACTGTAAAAAACAAGCCATAGATGTTGTTGACTGTGATGTCCGAAGAAACCAGCTTCATGACATCCTGGTGCAGGCAGTAGGAATGGGAGAGGACATTGGCTCAAAAGAATTAGGACTGTTTCAGGAGAAAGAGGAGTGGAAATATTACTGCCACTGCTCTTAGCACAAATACCAATCCCATCTTGGCTATTCTTGACAGGATTAAGATGGAGGCATATCTCAGTGGATTACAGATTGCGATGAAGCAGTCAAATGCCATCAACAAGAGCACAGAGGATTCAATGAATTGCAGAGAGTGGATGAAGAACATCTGGGGAAAACAAGCATCAAGGCTGATCTCTCTAGATTTTAAACAAGAATAGGCCCAGTACCGTCGGTATGGTGGCTATCAATAAGCCAAGATCTGTGATGGCCAACATGGAAAGGAAAATGTACATGGGCTCATGGACGATTGGATTTGTTTTTATAATGAACAGAATGACTGAATTTCCTATTATCGAAATAGCATACATGAAGCAGGAGAAGACAGAGACCCAGAGATTGACGTGTTCCTGCCCAAGTATCCCAGTGAGAAGGAACACTGCAGGTGTGAATTTGGTGTCATTGACAGCTGACATACCGTACTGGGCAAGTCCGAGAAGTTTTGAACTTTCCTTCTTGAAAGGAAGGGGAAGAGGAAAGTAGATGATATTTAACGAGACATCTTTCTGCTCTTAGTGCAAATCTAGGATTCCCAGAAGCTCAAGGAAGATCAGAAAAAACATCGATTTGGATTTACACCCCCAATAGGATGTGCCAACAAGAAGATAGGCACTGCCAGACTGGATCAGACCTGCAGTCCTTCTAGCTCAGTAACCAGTTACACATGCATCACGGGAAGATGGAGGAATCCCTGCAACAGGGAGCTAGGAGATTAACTGCTCCAAGGGAAAGTTTCCCCCAGGCACCCACTAGTTAGACATATTTTGTGGTGTAAATCCAGTCCCTCTTTGAATCCAGCTAATCCCTTGGCCCCATTTATATCTAGTGGATCAGTTTCACAGCGTATTTGAGCACTGTGTGAGTTTGCAATAATGACATTCACACAGACACCCTTTCTAGCCCTCAACTTCAAAGTGTGGCCCATTGTATCATGACATGTGTGTACACATATGGCAAGTGCATGGTGCAAATGGTCATTGTGTTTATCTGTCTTGCATTTAAGTTATTCATAAATTTGTTTCATTGCCTCATTATGTACCTTATTTTTTTTTCTCTGCTCATGTGAGTTCAAATTATGCCACTGCCTCTTTGCAGCAGATGGGATAAATTTTCAGGGTCTGGTTCTGAATTCAATAACGACATCACTCCAGATTTACGTGTGTAAATTCGATCAGAACTGGGATCTATTAACTTTCCCTTACCAAATGCTCCCAGTGATAAACTCTGACCCCAAGAATCCCTCCAAGAGAAGCTGAAGTGCTTTGTCCAGCCTATGTTGACTGAATCCAGAGAGTTTGATCATCCTACAGGTTCCCCTTCCTCCTCAGAGGACCCGCATCTCGTCCTCATGCAAGGGATTGTAGTTATCTGGTAAGCTACAAGTTAACATGGACTGTTACTTCAGCTGCATGAGGGAGGGGTTGGCATCGCAAATGGGTGAATAGTGCAAACACTAGGTTTGCACTAATATCCAGCTGAGTATGCTAGTTACTTCAATCATGCTTTTTTAACAGGTGATGGAGGTAAATTACATAAAAAACTATCACACTGCTCTTTCCTGCACCTCAGCTCTCCTCTTTGCTGAAACACAGACCAGCGGTTCTGTTTTCTCAGGACTTTTTGGAAAGTCTTGCACGGCTATTGTAGAGTTATTGTGTGCATGACCCTAAATATAAGTATTACAAATGGCTTCTGGTCAGTTAGCAGGGATGAGTTCAATACAGCTGTTCACTGAACAGAGAGTTAATAGCACAAAGCCATTGCAAACAGTTACCACTGCTCCTTCCTGTAGCAATTCCAACAACTCTGCCGCTGGCTTTCAATATGCAGACATGTCATGAAATTTGTGTTTGTAATATTTGTATTACAATGAAATGTTTTGGCATAACATTCACACAGCTGTACTTTAGCACACACATGTCAACCACAGGTACAAACCCAGCTGGACCTATTGAGCAGGCACAGTGCTCGGTGCTACAGCCACATTGAGCGGTAGCCCAGGGCCCAGTCTGAGGGTGGGAGAATGGTGAGATTTCACCCCATGAGAAAGGAAGCTACGAATCCTGACATTTGGCCATCGGAAACCAGAGAAGGGAAAGAGTTGAACATAGCCCTGTAACTCTGAGGGGTAACTTCAGGGCAGAAGTGCTGGAGCCTTCAGCCAGTCAGGAAACAGAAATACAGGCAAGTCGCATCTCAGACTCATTTAAAATGCACGAATTCAGCTTTGTGCAGTTGGTAAAAACAGGGAAAAAAAGAAAAATTACAATATAAAACCTGCATCTGTAGTGCCGGCGATTCCACTCATCATTCAACTCAATGAGTGTTTCACCATTAGTGGTTTTCGCTTTACGTGCTAACCCTGGAACGGAACCCTCGCATAAAATGAGACTTGCTTGTTGGCCCTCAGAACAACTCAGCTCTGAATTCTTGCATCTACAATCCAGTCAAAGAGTAAAATTGTTGAAAATGCATTTGCTGATTTAATTTCCAGCATCAAATAGACCTGATGCAATTTGGGAAGTAGTCACTGATATTCCGTGGGGTCTCTTCTTCCTCAGCGCCTGGCAGGATTGGGCCCAGAGCACACAGCGCCTCTACAAATGGGACTCCTTGAGAAATCATTGCTCAGGGAATCAGGGTTTTAGCACTGTAAGCTCGCTATGAATGTCAGATTTCTGTGTAGATTGAATTATTCACCGTGGAGCATGGGCAGATGTAGTGGAGGGGTTCCCAAGCTACCTACTGCTACCTGCCCTCCATCCCCATCACTGAGTCACCCCAACAGCCCAGCTGAGCCCTCTGCCGCTGCACAGAACATCAGCAAATGGAAACAGTTTGCAGCCTTTACACATCATTTTGCATTTTAAAGAGAGTGAAACCTGCCAACGTCCCCAATTCCTGCTAAAAGGGGAGCCACCTACGCCAGAGGTCTTCTCCCTAAAGGACAAGGAGTCATCAGAGAGGTTACAGGGCAGCAGGCAGCATCTGTTCAGACAGAGAGGCACCTGTCTTTATGAAGCATGTTCCCAAAATCCCTTAGGGGTCACTTGACCATCAGGGACACTTAGCTGCTTCGCTTCGTGTGCAGCAGCTATAAACCAACTCTACCCAATGAGACTGCAGAATCAGCCCTGCTGCAGGCTGTCTTGCTGGAATTGGGGCTTCTCATCCCTGTTACTCACATGGCTACTTCGAGGGTGGCCGAGTGGTAATGATGATGCCATTACAGCTGTGATCTTGCTGAAATAAACTAAAATAGAATAATAATATTAATATAGGAGCAGATTTCTCTGCAGCAGCCCTCTTTCCTGCATTACACACCCAGGGGGCTGACCAGAGGACAGAGAATCCACAAGTCTCTGTACATGGAAATTTCCCTCAGCTCGTTCCAAGAGGGGAGCTCCCTTCCCTTTCCCTGAAGAATGAAAAGGGGAGACCCAGGAATCCCCAAGGTTATGCCCTGATCTCAGTGATCCATTGGGAGCTAGGGTCACCCACGCACAATCTCTGGGCCTCCCCAACTACTCCAGGACCCTCACCAGCTCCCTGGAAGCTCATTAGAGATGTGCTGCAAGGGCCTGTCACAATAGCCCACAGACATTGGCAGATTGGTTAGTGCAGGTGAGGGGGAGGGATAGCTCAGTGGTTTGAGTATTGGCCTGCTAAATCCAGGGTTGTGAATTCAGTCCTTGAGGGGGCCATTTAGGGAAGTGGGGATTGGTCCTGCTTTGAGCAGGGGGTTGGACTAGATGATCTCCTGAGGTCCCTTCCAACCCTAATATTCTGTGACTGGTTGGGAGGTTTTGACCTTTCCATATCCAGAGTGCAGCCACAGACTCCACCAGTGCAGCCTTCATTTATGTTACGAGGGAGAAACAGATGAATAGTCCCAATTTCTCGTGGGGATCCAGGCAGCTGCAGATGGGCACTATTGTGGAAATTGAAATTTTACAGAAAAATGATCCATTTTCTATGAAATCACACATAGTGCCACGCTCATGAATCATCCAGCGCCCAGACTGCTCAGGAAGGGCCAAGACTGCAACTGCAGAATAGCTTTGATCATGGCTCAGCAGCTTTTTTCATGGCATGTAGATTTTTAACCAGAGCCAGGAAAGTGACAGGTCTAATGGGAAACAGTAGCCACATCCATTCTCTTTATTAACTGCATCAACAGGAATTCTGAAGTCTGAGCAGCCAAGGATGTGGCTTTTTATGGGCCAGCATCCCACCAGTCCCCTGTGTCTCCAGAAACACAAGAACTTTGTTAATGTCACTGCCTCCCTTGGTCTCCTTCCCCCATTGCACTGTCCTCCCTCACCAGCGGGTCAGGACATCCATCTCCCATTGTGCCAGGGCTTAGACCTCATCTGAACCTCACTACAAAGTTGAAATAAGTAGCTCATATCATCTCAGATGTAATGGTCCAGGATGGAATAGGTGGTTGTGGTCCATGTTTTTGTCTTCTAAGTCACCAGTGCCATAGCCAGGTGATGAACTGACCTGTCACTTGAAGAAAACCCTGATTATCCTCACAGGAAGGTGTTTGCTTTTCATGCTCTGTACGATTGGATTCATCAGAGGCGGGGCCAGCAGGTATATATATCCCAGGAAAATCTGAAGAGACTGAGAAGAGCTATTCTCGAATCTGTGTATCACAGGCAAGCCAAGCATTGGTGTGTAGAAAAGCAAGACAACGCAGAGGTGGGCCACACAGGTGTTCAGGGCCCTGAGGGACTCCATGTGGCATGTGATGCTCAGCACTGTTCTGAGGATCATCACATAAGAAAAGCAGATGAGCAGCGAGTCTAACCCCACTGTTAAGAGTGCAATGGACAAGCCATAGATTCTGTTGACTGTGATATCTGAACAAGCTAATTATATGACCTCTTGGTGCACACAGAAGGAATAGGAAAGGACATTAGCTCGATGGTATTGAAACCACTTCAGGAGAAAGGGGAGTGGGAATATTAGGGCCATTGCCCTTAGCTCACACACCAGTCCCATCTAGGCTATTTTTGACGGTGTTAAGACGGACTCATATCTTAAAGGATTGCAGATCGTGACAAAGCGGTCAAAGGCCATCAACAAGAGCACGGACGATTCAATGTATGAAAGTGAGTGGATGAAAAACAGCTGAGCAAAACAGGCATCGAGGCTGATCTCCCTAGATTTAAACAAGAATATGCCCAGTATCGTCAGCATGGTGGTTACCGATAAGCCAAGGTCTGTGACGGCCAACATGGAAACAAAAAAGTACATGGGCTCATGGAGGCTTGGATCTGTTTTTATAATGAACAGAATGACTGAAATTCCTACTCTCGAAATAGCATACACTAAGCAGAAAGAGATAGAGATAGAAATCCAGAGATGGATATCTTCCAGTTCAAGTATCCGGGTGAGAAGTAACACTTCAGAGTTGGATTTGGTGTCATTGACAGCTGACATAATGTACTGGGCAGGTCCCAGGAGTTTTCAACTTTCCTTCCTGAAGGGAAAAAGAACAGGAAACTAGATTATATTTAACAAGACATCTTTCTGCTCTCAGTGCAAGTCTAGAGACTCCCAGGATCTCAAGGAAGATCATCAAAAACACAGTCTTGGATTTACACCACTGATGGGAAGATAAGCACTGCCAGACTGGATAAGACCTGTGTTCCTTGTAGCCCAGTAGCCAGTTTCCAATGCTGGAGAGAAAGGTGGAAGAAGCCTTTCAATAGGTGGCTATGAGATAACCTGCTTGCAGGGAAAGTTTCCTCCTGACACCCAGCACTTACACATATTTTGTGCTGTAAATCAGGAAGGTTTAGATCCCTTCCAATACTTTATTAAAAACAATCCTCACTGCTGTAATTAGATTTTCTGGTAACCCATATAAAGACCCAGTTCACCTACACCAGCGACATCATCACAGGACCTAACCAGACCAGCCACACCATCACCGGTTCATTCACCTGCACGTCCACGAATGTAATATACACCATCATGTGCCAGCAATGTACCTCTGCTATGTACATCGGCCAAACTGAACAATACTTATGTAAAAGGATAAATGGATCCAAGTTAGATATCAGGAAGGGCAATATACAAAAAGCTGTAGGAGATCACTTCAACCTCCCTGGCCACACAATAGCAGATTTAAAGGTAGCCATCCTGCAGCTAAAAAACTTCAGGACCAGACTCCAAAGAGAAACTGCTGAGCTTCACTTTATTTGCAAATTTGACACCATCAGCTCAGGATTAAACAAAGACTGTACTGAAGAAATCTGTATGTTGGATACTGTTATTTTTCTTTGACTGTATGTGCTGTATTGCTATAATGATAAGAGCATGTTTCGATTTATGAGGCGTCTTAGTTAATCTACAGATTGTTGTCTTATCAACGGAAGGATTTTTTTGAATAGTCTGAGCAGTTTTACTGCACTGTGGTGTCTTTCCTCCAAATTGAAGCAACTCAGGGTACTGGCATCCCCAACTTTCCCAATTTGCATATTTGTGTTGTTCTCCACAAGGGGGAGTTCTGCTGTCAGAACAGACTGAACTTTCTCACTATCCCTGCAATACAAAGGAATTATTACGGTTACGGGTGCAATCGAAGTTTGGTGGGTTACACTCAGGCCAGGCCCTTGTCTCCGGCTCTTTAACAGAGCCCTGACTCTGCTCTCCCAGGAGCCTCTCTCTGCTTGAACACAGGTTGCTCTTACAGGCCCAGCTCACTAGGTGACATCTACCCTGTCTTTCCATCCAGACTCCAAGGAGGACTGGAGAACCGAGCAGGATTATGACATCACAGGTGTCAAGGAGGCTGAACAACTGTAACATTAGAATGGCCACACTGCGTCAGACCAAAGGTCCATCTAGCCCAGTATCCTTTCTTCTGACAGTGACCAATGCCAGGTGTTTCAGAGGGAATGACCAGAACAGGGAATCATCAAATGATCCATTCCCTGTCATCCATTTCCCGTTTCTGGTAAACAGAACCTAGGGACACTCAGAACATGGTGTGGCAGCCTGGCCCATCTTGGCTAATAGCCATTGATGACCTTAGTTTCATGAAATTATCTAGTTCTTTTTCGAACCTTCTCATAGTCTTGGCCTTTCCAACATCCTCTGGCAAAGAGTTCCCTGGCTTAACTATGCATTGTGTGAAGAAATACTTCCTTTTATTTCTTTTCGACCTGCTGCCTATTCATTTCATGTGGTGACCCCTAGTTCTTTTGTACTGAGAAGGAGTAAATAACACTTCCTTATTTATTTATTCCACACAAATAATGATTTTATAGACCTCTATCATATCCCCTGTAGTTGTCTTTTCTAAAATGAAAAATCCCAGTCTTATTAATCTCTCCTCCTATGCAAGCTGTTCCACACCCCTAATTATTTTTGTTGCCCTTTTCTGAATCTTTTCCAATTCCAAGATGTCTTTTTTGAGATGGGGAGACCACATCTACATGCAGTATTCCTAAGCTTTCTTTCCTATGGTTCAGCCAGTTACTGATCCATGAGAGGACACTTCCTCACTCAAGAACTCAGATGCAACTTGCTGTGAGAAACTCATTTTAACAAGGATGTCACTGTGCCAACACAGGCCACAGGTCAAAAAGTGTAACTTCAATAAGAATGGTATTGGAAGAGCCCAAAAGAACCACTACAAGAATATATTGACTATGACCCCTTCCTTCAAATGCACTGTGGCCTAGTGGATAGAGAAATAGATGGAACTCAGAAGACTTAAGTGGTAGTCCTGGCTCTGCTCCTGTCGTTCTGGGTGACCTTGGGCAACTCATTGCTCTTCTTTTTGCCTCAGTTTCCCCTCTTGAAAGGGGGCTAATGCTACAGACCTCCTTTTTAAAGTGCTTTGAGGTCTATTGATTGAACATGTTAGATAAGAGATAGGGCTCTTTATTATTTTATGATATAGGGTGCTTTTCTTAAAGCGCCCACTGTTGGAGTCATGTAATTTATTTGAGAATCTCTGCTCTTTCTTTTATTTTATTTGTTAGCCACTTTGAAGCCCTGATAGTTGCAGAGAGAAGCTGGAGAACGTGAATTGAGTGCAACTTAGCGGCTCAGACACCAGAAGGCAAATGAAAAGTTCCCCAGATGAATGTTTTTGGAAGATCTCATTATTTTGAAACCAATCTCATGATTTGGGTGGGGCCCAGCTCATGGTGTTAGAATGCTTGGGCTGGCAATACCGTGAAAGCTTTTCTGCACACGTAGCACTAGATAATCACATCAGAGCTGCTTCTCACTTCAGGCTGGGAGATTCTGCTTCAGTCACAGGGGGTTTAGGAGTTCCCATAAGTAGGGAAAAAATGTCCCTTGCCTAAGGCTTGAGAGTCAGAGCTCGGAAAAGACCCAGGGTTTTCCTGGGAAACCTGATGCCTTCTCTCCTGACTTATTCTGAGCTCAGCAGCTCAGCTCAGTTTAGTGGTTGCCCCATCCCATCTCCTGATCTAAGTACAGCATTGACACCTCATAGACTAGAGGGAGATTGCAGGAGGGCAGCCTCATTGTGACCTAGACACAACATCAGCGCCTGCCTGATGCCAGAGCAGCAACCTGCCCTCAGGTGTACCCTGGGTACCTGTTGCTGGTTTGAGAGTGTCTGTGTTGAGAGTGTCTTAGTGTTTGAGCCCGGGGAAATGAGTTCACTCCTCCTCTATCTCAACTCTGCCTCCTGCCTAACGATCCTGAAATTCATGCTGCTCTTTCTGGTCTGTTATGCTGTGATAAGGCTCCCCAAATCTGAGGTAAGTGAGACTTCTAGAGAGATGGAAAGGCTGGATTGATGCCAGCTGAATGCAGGAACCAAATACAAGTGTTTTAAAATCAGCGGGTTTGGATCATCGCCACCCAAGAATCCTCAAAGAGTTGACTCAGGAGGTTATTGGCCCACTGACAATAATTTTTTAACAAATTTAGGATTTCTGAGGGAATTTCAGAAGGCTGGAAGTGTGCTAATGTTTTTTCAATATTCAAAAATGTACGGGAGGTTGACCCGGGTTCTTATAGGCCAGTGAGCCTGAAATAATGGACAAACTGATATGGGAATGAATCAATTAAGAATTAAAAGACAGGAATATAATTAAAGCAGGTTAACAATGTTTTATGGAAAATAGTCCATGTCAAACATAGATGTGACAAACTTAGACTTTTGTAAGGTGCTGTTTTTCATACATTCCAAGGCAAGATGGGCCCATTGTGATCTTCTGGTCTGACCCTCCTGTCTAACACAGGCCAAAGAATTTCCACACAATAATGCCTAGTGCATATCTTTAATTAAAATGTCCAATCTTGATTTTAAAAATTGCCATGATGGAGAATCAATCCACCATGACCTTGGTAAATTGTTCCAATTGTTAATTCTTCTCACTGTTAAAAATGGACGCCTTATTTCCAGTCTGAATTTGTCTTGTTTCAACTTCCAGCCATTGGACCATGTTAGACCTTTCTCTGCTAGATTGAAGAGCCCATTTGTAATTATTTCTTCCCCATGTAGGTATGTATAGACTGAGCTCCTAAAGTCTATCACTACAAGGCATGTTTTCTAATCCTTTCATCATTCTTATGGCTCTTCTCTGAACCCTCTGCAATTTATCAACATCCTTCCTGAATGTTAGACACCAGAACTGGATGCAGGATTCCAGCAGCGGTTGCACCAGTGCCAAATACAGAGGTAAAATAACCTCTCTCCTCCAACTTGAGATTCCCCTGTTTATGCATACAAGTACCGCAGGACATTTGGATAAGAAATTAGCACTGTACAAAATATCAATGGAGCATAGGTTAAACGGATTGAGAACAGGCTAATGGCGAACTGGCAGATCTCAAAAAGTAATTGTCAAAGGGCTTATCGTATGTGGGTGTTTCTAATGGGGCTCTGCAGGGATCAGTACTGATGCTGGTCAATATTTTTTCAATGACATGGAACTAAATACAAAATTGCTGCAGATAAAAATGTACTGATGAGATAATCCTATTTGTATGGATGTTTCATTTCTGTATTTGAAGTTAGGAATATGGGCTCTGTATCAATTACAAAAGTTCTTGCACCAGGGGAATGCCCCCAAACTGTAAGCCATCAGCTTGGATGGGGTACTAGCAAGGACAATATGACTTGGAAGATACTAATCTTCCTCCTTCCTGAAGTTTCCTGGGATGCTGCTTTGACACTGCAGGATCATGGGATCATGTCACCTCACAAAATCATAGAATCCATAGAATCTCAGGGTTAGAAGGGACATCAGGAGGTCATCTAGTCCAAGCCCCTGCTCAAAGGAGGACCAATTCCCAAGGAAATCATCCCAGCCAGGGCTTTGTCAAGCCTGACCTTAAAAACCTCTAAGGAAGGAGATTCCACCACCTCCCTAGGTAACTCATTCCAGAGCTTCACCACCCTCCTAGTGAAAATGTTTTTCCTAATATCCAACTTAAACTTCCCCCACTGCAACTTGAGACCATTGCTCTTTGTTCTGTCATCTGCTACCACTGAGAACAGTCTAGATCCATCCTCTTTGGAACCCCCTTTCAGGTAGTTGAAAGCAGCTAGCAAATCCCTCGTCTTTCTTCTCTTCTGCAGACTAAACAATCCCACTTCCCTCAGATGGACATCATTTTGGACTGGTGATATTTTTTCAAAAGGAGGGAGGGGAGGGTCATACTGGGCTACAAAGGATTCCTGTCATAGCCAAATCCTATTTAAGAATTCAAAGGGAATTAATCTAGGTTCTTCTCCACCACCTCCCTGCACAAAAAAGGAAGACTGCTGAAAACACCTGGAGAAATAAAGGAACTAAACTGTGGGGGGTGGGGGAGGACAGGGGCTGAGCCCAGGCAAGAAAGATCTAGCCTGTGAAAGGAATACCTGGAGAGTTAAGCTGCAAGCAGTGCAGTTTACCTTCAAGAAACTTTGCAGCTCCCAGGCAAGTGGGCTGAACTCATGCCAAACTGTTGTTGCTGTTTTTTGGTGTAAAACAGCTGCCATTTAAGGATGATATTAGGGTTATATCAGCACTTGTTTGGGAGGATTTGCATAACCCATTCATGGTTTCACCACTCAGGAGCAGCATGGCCATCCCAAATGCATGCCGATAAAACCCCAATAGCATGCATTCCCTAAATATGTATCTAGGTCTGAAATCTGTGCATGGTATCTGGGGTTAGTTGCATACCCTGCAATCCTAAAACCTGCAGAGTTTTATCATCTCTGCAGGAGAGAGAACTTTGCAGGCTCTCTCCTTCAATGCTTATAAACTCTGCAGGCTCCTGGTACCAGCAATTCCTGTTTCTCCAACCCCTGGATTGTTCCAGTGACCTCTGTTATGGGTTGTGCTCTGTGCCCTATATTGTCTGCATCACTGGAAAGCACAATGCCTACCCATAAAGCCTTATAGTGCAATACTCTCCCACAAGGAAAAACTTCTCTCTGGCCCCACATGGCAGTCACCTCTGTCTCATTGTTCTCTCAGATTTATTGAGGAGTTCTCTTCTAATCCTGCTGCTTCTTCTGTGTGTGGCAGGCTTCTCCGAGGAAGAGGAGGCACAGAGAGAGAAAGAAGAAACCGAAAGGTGAGCAGCCCCTGACCCCACAGCTGCGGTGGCAGACTCAGGCCCCATGCAAAGCAGAGAAATAGGGTCTATTCCATTACCTGCCTCCCCCCTTCCTGCGAAGGCACAGTTGTGCCCAGAGTCATGCAGAGGCACTGGCTGGGGCTCCGTTCACAGGCTGCCTGTGAAATCTGGGACTCTAGAGTGCTAGGAAGCAGAGGGTGCCCAAGCAGCTCAATGTATCCTTTATGTCTCAAGTCTGGCAGCTTTTGGACGCTGTGAGGAAGAGTTGGAGGAGGCTTGTGCATCCCTAGAGACATGGTAAGCAATGCCCTTCTCCATAAATCTGCAGTGAGTCAGTCCTATCCTATAGCATCATGCAATTCATCCCCACCCAGGGGCAGTAGCCTGATTAATCCCTCCCCTGCCCCGACCTATGTACCAGGCAAGCAACTCTTCTCCTTTAGAATCATGCAATTCATTTTCACTCAGCAGAAGTTGCCATCTCTAATACATCCCCACACCTCGTACAGTTGGTCGTTTCCTTCCTCGAGCATCATACGGTTCATTTAACCTGGGGCAGTGTGTGTGTGTGGGTAGACTGTATCGACTGGACTGGACCATCCTCCCCTCCCGAGAGGGGAAGAAAATATTCTCTGGGAGCAGCCCAGTGCTCCCCAGGGAGGTGAGGTGGAGATGTCAGGAGGAAGGCTGGCCTTTCTGGTACTGTGAGTAGGGTGAAAGGGATCTGGCAGCACTTGGGTAACGGCCCCTCCTCCTGTCCCACAGGATAGGTTCCCTGTAGCATTTGAACCCTGGACCTTCAGCTCTGTAGCATAAAGCACCTCTTAGAGCTAAAGAGGTAGCTGCATTAGTTGACAGCTTTAGTAGGCTGTTATCCCATATGTTGATTAGCTTCTGTGGGTGGGACATGACACACACACTGCCAGCAGGATACACTCTCACCTCCTCAGCACTAGACAGGGTTCACCTTAGAATCCAGCTAACCCCAAAGCAGAACATCCAAGGCCCGGGTATTGCAGGGGAAGAGGCTGCCTTGGTGGAGAATGGGATAGGAAGCCTTTTGGTGCCGCACCTCTGGGTAAAAGAGGGCCTGAGGGCAGGGCCTGCACTCAGCTATCTGCTCTCTCTGTCCACAGCTGCCCTGTGCCCCTGGAGAAGCTCCCCTTGGCTCACAGCCTCAGGCTCTTTGAGAGGAGGCTACTGTATGTGGCTAGACACCTGGATGAAGTTCTGATACCATAAGGCAACTGACCGGGGGGCACCAGACTGGGGGCTGGGTGGGAGGGGATAGTGAATGTAGAGAGGAGGGAGCAGAGACAACCAGACACTCCAGGATCCTAAAATAACAGGGAAAAAGCCACAAAGAGGCTTTAGCTTCCAAGGTGACAGACCAGTGAAAGTGAGATGAGGGATTATCAGAAATTAAATGCAGAGATTACAAATTGGGGTTATGAGTATGATCAAATCCTTCTGTACGGCAATATCTGCCAGCAAGCGACTGTCTAGCATGTACCCGTGCTGTGTTTGAAAGAAAAAGCAATCAAATGGCACTCCATGAGGGAGTGTCCATCCCACATAGCACTGGATCGGGCTCAGGTGGCCATGCAGGCCCATTAACTCCACAGGGTGCAAGTGGAGGAAGAGCCAGGGAGCAGGGAATTGATTTCAAGCAGGCTCAGATGGGCAGGCATAGGCAGGCCTATAAAGCCAGGAAGCTGGCAACCTACAGGGGCTGCTGCTGGGAAAGGGCAGCCCCTCCCTCAAAAGAGGGGGGAATGTTTGGAGCTGGTGCACCCAGGACATGGAGGGGAACCAGGAGTAGTAGGAAGCAGTCCAGGCTTGGAGAGGAAAGCCCAGAACTGCTGGGTTGAGAGTTCCTGGACTGAAGCCCAGTGTGAGCCAGAGTTTCCCTACCAGTCACCAAGGGCATGGAAGAGACCAGCGGGGCAATGAACAGGAAAGCTGTCTGGGTCATTGTGGGAGTGATAGTGACCATGTCTCATCTGTCCCTGTCTGCTCTCTCCCACAGGCCGAGTGCGTTGAAATCTGCCATGAGCCAGTTCTCCTTTTCCCCTATGGAATCCACCACCTCTTCCCTCTGGAGTCCCACTCCTTTTCCCTGAGAGAAGCTTTCATGACTTGGTCAGAGCCCCTCTGCCACACAAGGGAGATCATGACTGTCTCAAGCTGGGAAGGATCCACTCATCTCATCCAAGCCCAGCATCTTCCCAGTCCTCCTGCCCACAGCAGACGAGACCGGCGAGAGCAAAACATAGGTCTGGACCAGATGTCAGCCCATGGCTCAGACTTCAACATCTGACAGAAACATCTGCAGAGCCAACTGGGGGCTCCACTAACCCCCATCCCAGGGGAGCCATTCCTGGGTGAGCAGGACACCAAGCAGCAATGGACATTCAACACAGGCCAGCCCATTTGTGGATTTCCAGAAAAGGTCTCAAAGCCCCTGAGATCCGACACCAGCCCTCAGCATGCACAGGAGATCCAGGAGCCATGTGTCTGCCCCTGGGGTCCCGTGCCCCAAAAGGCCTACAGGATCATGGCATCTCCTGATGCCATCCTGGCCAGGCTTGTGCCCACAGCCTGGGTCAAGCTGCAGGATCACGTGGCTCAGAAATGCTCAGAGATCCAAATGAAGGCGTTTCCTAAGTTTGTGAAAGAGTCGCACAGAGATGCTCCCCTCCTGAGAGAAACTGCCTTGCCTAGGCCACTCCGCCCCCGTAGGGAGCCAGGCAAGCACAGGACAGTGGCATTCCCAACAATGGGACAACAGCCTGCCCACCCCATCGAACTCCACATAAGGCGTGAGCATCTCG
The DNA here is from genome assembly GCF_025201925.1 of Gopherus flavomarginatus. NCBI lineage: Eukaryota > Metazoa > Chordata > Testudines > Testudinidae > Gopherus > Gopherus flavomarginatus. The sequence goes on along the minus strand of NC_066617.1, from coordinate 368,083,453 downwards.
ACATGCAGAGCGGGCTGCTCACTCTGGACCCAGAGCCCCCGGAAAAGCTGCCTCAAACCGTCCAAGCCAGGGGAACCAGTGTGGAGTTCAGTGAGATGGAGACCAATTTCCTGCAGATGGGGAGGCAGAGCACAAGCTCCTCTTCTTCCACATGTCCTCCAACGCCAGTGGAAGATACCACCATGAAGACAGGTAGGAATGATGGCGTGTCAGGATCCAGATTAACCCAGATCACTGCACTCTGCCAGCAATGATGGGTCTGACATCGCCACCTCCAGGAACCACAATAGCAGAGAAGACCCTTGAAGCTACACTCCAGATTTGTAGGAGCGAGTTGAAAAAGCCCCTTACCAGTGTGAGCGGCACCAAAGGGACTGAAGAGAAGCTGGAGCTGCACATGGAGAGGAAGGTGATCTTGGGAGAAGGCTCCTGCCTGGGGCCAGGGGCACAGGCAGGTGAGAGCAGGGCAGATCTTCCCAGGACCCAATGCCACCAGGTTGCCCCAGAGGCACCAGGCTCTGAACAGCTCACAAGATTCACCCTTGACTCTCTCCTTTCTGGACAGGCTGCACACGACCTGCAGATCAAGCAGCTGACAGAAATGTTGAGCAGCTCCCACCTCATGGTGGGCCAGGTCTCAGTTTGCCAGCAGTGCCGCAAGACATATCCAGGAAAGATGAAGGGTAAGAAAACTCAGAAGGAGACATCTGCTGAGCTGCCGGGTCTTCAAGACGTCGTGGATTCACAGGGGTTCGTTGGAACTGTGAATTCAAAGCTCTCCAGGAACCAGCAGCCAAACAAATTCTGTAAGAAGTGCAGTAAGCTTTGACGCGAGAGACCAGCTGGCTCTGAAGGTGCTGACTTCCCCACAAGATCCCACGGAATTCCAAGGTGATGGACTCCAGGAGACTCCTCAGCATCATCCAATCACAACAAGATGCCAGTGCTGTGGCTCCTTCCTGCAGGCAAGAGCAAGACGCAGGATGGAATGGGGAAAACGGCTCCCACCAAGCAACCAAAGATGGTGTCCATTGCGACGAGTACAACAGAGCTTTGGCAAGTTGGGGAGAAAGCAACTGGGAATCCTGACCGTTCTCCCACAAAGTCACCAAAGGCCTCCAGAGCTAGGGCACCATCTCCTCCAAGGAGCAAAGTTACAGTGCTCAAACAGATGTTAATGTGCCTCAAACAAACCTTCAGCAAGCTTCAAAAGAAAGTGAAGTCCCAAATGTCCAAGGACTCTCGTTCCAGAACACCTGACACTAAATTTACAAAGCTACCCTTTTGGAAGGCAAGGGCCTCCAAGGGTATCCGGTTTCCATACTACTGAATCCCACCCTGCCAGCATGCTCACTAACAGAAGGGACCCACAAATTCCAACATCTCTCTATCATCCAGCGGGTCTGCTAAGCATGGGCTAAAGTGACTGAGAAGAATGGCTTGTTGTCCTGGGACACAGAGACTGATGTATAAGAGACTCTCCTTTAGAGTATGACATCTAAACCCAGATTCCAAGATGAAGGGCGACCTGGGGTCTTTGATGAGATTGAGGGTGTGGCTAGCCCACTGGATTTGTTACTTTACCTCTCATGGTTCAAGAATCAATCCTTCCTTCAAGAAGAGCTGATACTAAATTGACAAAGCCACCCTTTTGAAAAGCAAGAGCCCTTAAGTCGGTCCAGTGGTACTATTAGGGGCCTACCATCAATCAAACTGAAACCGACCCTTTGATCCCTAAAACTCTGCCCCTTGACCCTTAAACCCCGCCCACCTATCACCAGAAGTCCCACCCACGGGGATATTTTTCCGAGGTCAAGGCGAACACATGACCCGAAGCAAAGTGTGTCATGTGACCACTCTAAGAACTCCTCCCACTGTCCCCTACCAATCAGGAATGATTTCACCCCCATGGGCCTACTCCAAGAGGTGATTTGAGCAATCCAGGGTGTTCCAGGGTGGGGTGACTCATCAGGATGTGGCTCATGTGACCCCTCTAAGAACTCCTCCCACTGCACTCTACCAATCACGATGGGTTTCAGCTTCATAGGACCACCCAAAGAACAGATTTGACCAATCAGTGGTGTTCCAGGGCAGGGTGACCCACCCAGATGAGGGTTGTGTGAACCCTCTAAGAACTACTCCTAGTGCCCTCTGCCAATCAGAGCGCAGCACTATCACCCCCCATAAGTCCCTACAATCGGGACAGAAGAGGCCATCTTTTACCAAGGACGCGTGCTTTAGAAATCGTGGAAACATGGACTCCTTCACCGCCCCTGTTAGCACTTTGGACTTCGTTTTAGCCCCAAAGGCCTTTGGACTTATGTGTAGAAAGCGCTACATCAGCAACAGTTCCCGCGAGGGCTCTTTGACTCAGCCATTGATGGATACGCCAGAACCCGAAACCCAAACTCTCGTGAGGCACCCTGATGAGTGTGATGGCCTCTCATTTTCCACCTCCCTAGAGGTGGAAGGCAAACATAGCTTGGGGGAGTCATCAGAGGACAAGGTGAATGGAAAAGACATTGCTCAGTTAAATGCATGATTAAGAAGTGACCGTTGATGATGGGGTGTAATGGGGTTAGGAACCGGGGGGTGGCGGTTGGGTTGTGTCTATTGAAAAACAAGCAGTGAGAACTTACACTGTTTCTTTTCTGAAAATCTCTCGACAACTTGGCGATGCCTTTCTAGAGGACCAAGAGGCCCTGGACAGCGTTACATCAAGCAGCAAAGATGAATCGGGTTTTCCTTGTTTTTGCTCAATGCCGATACAAATTGTTGAAGAGGACTCCAAGAATGACAGCTATGAGGAGTTTAGGAGGCTTGGCATGGAACTAACTGAGCCAGTGCCACATCGTGAGCATAAAAAAGTCATGCAGACTATTGTACGTGTTGCTGTTTATGCTGTCCTTAATCACTGCCTTAGGGAAAAGCTTTTTGAAGATTGTGAGGGCTGTGTCCTAGATGTGCCAGCCCAACGGCGCCATGACTGTGTGACTTGGACTTCAGTAGGTATAAATTGCAAGCTCTGGGGCCTGTGTACTGAGCTGTATTTGGAAAGCTTATGCTATGCAATGTCTGTGCCTAACCCAAGAACATTTAGCGTAAGCGGTGACTTTGATAAATGCTGTGCAATTTAGTGCAGACTCTGACCGCGTTTTAAAGAAAATGACCAAACCAGAAGATGTGTGTGTCACCTTATTGATTTGAACTGGGACAGTATAGAACATGGTTGCAACCAAGGTCCTGTTGTGGCACCAACTCTTATGTAAAGGGGGCCATATAAGGGGTCTAAGAAGAGGTTATGAGTTGCTCTTTATGATTATGCTGTCTGTATGCATGTGTCTTTTTGTAGTTGAAGTTATGAATATTGGCTCTATCCTGTCTGTATTTCAAACTTATGCTTTACTTCTGGGTGACATTCCAGATGACTTGGTGTTAGCTCTACCTAGCCTGCTTGCTGGCCCATTAAGAACCATCAGCTACACAACTGACCCATTGAGAGAAGGCAGATGCACCTTGTGAATCAGCAAAGTATGCAAGGACTTGTCCATAGGACTCCAAACACCATTTTGCTTGTAATTTTCCACAGTAAGGACAAAGAGGTGTTCTTACACCTGGAAAAGACTATAAAAGGCTGATGCCTCATCTCCATCTTGTCATCAGTCCTGCTTCTTACCTCTGGAGGGACTTTGCTACAAGCTGAAGCTCTGAACAAAGAACTGATGACCCGTCCAAGCTGGGGATGTACTCCAGAGACTTAATTTAAACCTGCACTTTATTCTATCACTGCTACAAGCCTGAACCAAGAACTTTGCCATGACTGTATGTAATTGATTCCATTGAACCAATTCTAGATCTCATCTGTATCTTTTTCCTTTTATGAATAAACCATTAGATTTTATAGATTCAATTCATAGATTGTAGGGCTGGAAAGGACCTGGAGAGGTCATCGTGTCCAGTCCTCTACCCTCATGGCAGGACCAAATACTGTCTAGACCAGCCCTGATAGACCTTTATCTAACATACTCATAAATATCTCTGGAGATGGAGATTTCAAAACCTACCTAGGCAATTTATTCCAGTGTTTAACCACCTTGAGAGTTAGGAACTTTTTCCTAAGGTCCAATCTAAACCTCCCTTGCTGCAGTTTAAGCCCATTGCTTCTTGTTTATTCTTAGAGGCTAACTAAGGTGGATAAGTTTTCTCCCTCCTCCTTATGACACCCTTTTAGATACCTGAAAACTGCTATCATGTCACCTCTCAGTCTTCTCTTTTCCAAACTAAACAAACCCAATTCTTTCAGCCTTCCTTCATAGGTCATGTTCTCAAGACCTTTAATCATTCTTGTTGCTCTTCTCTGGACCCTCTCCAATTTCTCCACTCTTTCATTACCTGTTTTCCCTCAATTACAAGGTTTCATCCTGTGAGTTTATCGAAGATGAAACCGTGTGTGTGTCTTGGAAGCACACAAAAGACCGGTACTCTGTCTCTGGCAATACCAACATCCTCATAGCCAGTTTCACCTCCGCTTATGCCTGCGTAGAACTGTACAACCTCCTAGAGAGGTTGCAAGAGTGGTGCCTGTACCACAACACTGTCTTTGTGATATTTGTGAAAAGGGAGAGTGAGTGGAATCCCCCTCTGGGGGATTATTTAGGGGCAACAACCAGTGTTATTTTAAACCATCGCCGTAAACCCTTTTCCATACCTTCAAAGAGTTTGAAGGGCTAACATCAGCGGATCTGGTACATATAGTTCTGTGAAGCTCTGGTTGTAACTCTTTAAAGTCAGGTAACAAATCAATGTAGCAAAACGTGTTATGGGTTGTAAAATATCTCCATATCCTAGTTTTTAAAGTTCTCTTAAATCACTCTACAACCCCTGCTTTCACTTCATTATTAGTAACAAACAGGTGAACTCCATGCCACTTCAATAATCTGCTTAAAGGTTTGTTTAAAAATTCTTTCCCCCGATCTGTTTGTAATTGTTGAGGCATGTGACCTTTGCTGAAAATAGCTTGAAAGGCCTTGGATACCTCAACACCCTTCTTGTCTTTTAGGCCTAAGGCCCAGGCATATTTGGATAGAATGTCTATCACTGTTAAGATGTACTTAAAATCACTGCTGCATTTGGAGAACCGGTGCATATCCACCAAATTTGCCTTCCATTGCACATCCACATCTGAAACAATCGTCTTGTTTCTTTGAAAACGCATTCAAGCCGGTTTGTGTAAAGGGAAAAAAGAACAGGAGTATTTGCGGCACTTTAGAGACTAACAAATTTATTTGAGCATAAGCTTTTGTGGGCTACAGCCCACTTCATCGGATGCATGCAGTGGAAAATACAGCAGGAAGATATATATATATATATATATATATATATATATATATATATATATATATATATACACACAGAGAACATGACCCAATGGGTGTTACCATACACACTATAAGGAGAGTGATCAGTTAAGCTGAGCTATTATCAGCAGGAGAGAAAAAGAACTGTTTGTAACGGTAATGAAAATGGCCCATTTCCAGCAATTGACAAGAAGATGTGAGGAACTGTAATGGGGGGAAAAATAAGCGTGGAGAAATAGTTTAACTTTGTGTAATGGCCCATCCACTCCCAGTCTTTATTCAAGCCTAATTTAATGGTGTCCAATTTGCAAATTAATTCCAATTCAGCAGTCTCTTGTTGGAGTCTGTTTTTGAAGTTTTTTTGTTGTAATAGTGACTTTTATGTTTGTAATCAAGTGGCCAGGGAGACTGAATTGTTCTCTGACTGGTTTCTTAAAGTTATAATTCTTGACGTCTGACTTGTGTCCATTTATTCTTTTACGTAGAGACTGTCCGGTTTGGCCAAAGTACATGGCAGAGGGAAATTGGCATTGCACATTGTGTAATGGTTAGCAAACCCCAGAAATATTATGAGTCAGTACTTTAGACAAGGGTTAACAAGGTGAACCAGGATATGGTCCTCCGGAACAATACTGATGATAAACTAATCACCATCCGTTCCTGGGGAGAATTCAATAGGGCTTCAAATCTTCCTTGGGCCTTGTGGCTATATAGCTCAAACTCCCATTGCCCTGAAACATATGCTCCCTAATTAAAGATATGACATCTCACTGCTGTAGGGTTCTTGGCAACAGACTCAGTGAGGCAGGAAAAAAAACTTTTGCTATTCTGCATGGATGGAGAAGGATATTCAGCTGCCTTGAGAGGAGGCAAGAGCTTGTGACAGTGGATCATGTGACACCAGACGCTGCAACAATTTTCTGATAAGGTTCTTGAGTTCCACTGAACAGCCAGCAGGTGCTCTGCTCCCAGTCACCACTCATTCAGCAAGCCTCCATCTTCTGGGGACCATATCTCACTATGGGCTTCTCTAAGTGCAGGAGCTCAGCACACAAAATTAGGCCTGTAGGTTGCTCTTCCTCTTTTGATGAAGCACAAACTTAGACAGACAAGGTGGATGAAGTAAAGTCTTTTATTGGACCATCGTCTGCTGGTGAGAGAAACAAGCTTTTGAGCTTACGCAGAGCTCTTCTTCAGGTTTGGGAAACTAAGGGAAAATCTACACTATAAAATTAAGTTGGCCTAAGTTACATCCATGTACAGCCACTGCAGTAACTAAATTGCTTTTACACGTCCAGCCTACGCTCCTTGTGTCGGCAGTGCACATCCTCACCAGGAGTGCTTCCACCGATTTGACTGTCAGTGTGGGACACTGTGGGATGGCTTCTGAAGGGCAGCAACAGTCAATGTAAGCAATGCAGTACCTACACTGACACTGCGTTGACTTAACTACATCGATCTAAGCACTCTGCCTCTCTTGAAGGTGAAGTTATTAAATCTGTTGTTATATCGGTAGGAGCTACATTTTAAGGTAGATGCTTACAGAGTTAGGTCGACCTAACTCTGTAGTGTAGACCAGGACTCACTCAGAGTGTCACTGCCAAATACAAGATTGAACAGAGTGTTTAGCATAAGTAGTTAGCGCATATCCTAAGGGACCATTCGAGGTAAAGTGGCCTGTTAATATTCCATAGTCATTGGACAAAACAAGGAGGTTAGTGAGTTACACATTGTTGTAATAAGCCATAAATCCAGTATCTCTGTTCAGTCCATGATTTTTAATATTTAGCAAAGTTACGAATTTAAGCTCTCAGGCTTGTCATTTGAAAGTGTTGTGCAGGTTTTCTTTTGAGGACGGGGACTGATAGGTCAGATATAGAGTTATCACTTTGTGAAAAATATTCACCCACAGGTGATACAGTGTTTTTGTCTTTTATTATTTTCCTGTGTGTATTAATTTGAGAGCACAGTGATTATCTGGTTTCACCCACACGGTTGTTATTAGGGTAGTTAGTGCACTGGATGAGATATACCTTTGAACAGCACCTCAGCCTCTCCAAGCTCATCATCCCACATACCAGGACAGACCAACTCAAAGCGGCACCAGTCCCTGCCAGAACAACAGCTGCAAAACCTGCAGACATATCTCCACTTCGATTGTGATCAACACTCCCCACAACACCCCCTTCAAAATCCCTGTCACATGCCTATCACAACATGTGGTGTACCTCATCCAGTGCACCACACTCTCTAATAGCCTGGGACCAACAGAGCTACAACACTGCATACGAAGCACAAACTGTCATTCCCAACTGCCATGGAACCTTCAATCCTCAGCATTCGACCCAGCTGCTCCCCAAATCCCATTCCTCTTGTTTGGAGCTCGTCTAGTCCATCTATCATCGCCATGGCATCTCAAGGGCCTCAGCTGCTGTTTAGCCAGCAGGAAGAGGGAATGAATATTAGGAAAGAAGGGATTATGAATAACACTAGAGGGATTACTTCTTCTCCAGACAAGAGCCAAAATAGGCATCATCCTAGAGTAGCACTTAGATATTATGTTGACAGGTGCTATAGCAAAATTTAAGTTTGATAGATATAGACAAACAGATAATATGAGTAGGGAATGAAACCACTCTCAATAGAGTCTGTAGGAATCTTCCAGAGGGATGAAGCCACAAGTAAAGTGCTGTGGTAAGGTAGCTTTACATTAAAATTGATTTTGAGGCAATTGGTTTCCATAGTTGTCAACGCCCGACCCTTTTGAATAAAATCCTCCTCAGATTTAGCTTTTTATTGTTTTTAATAAATGTTTACCTTGAACCATAAATTCACACAACTTTACAAACAGATTAAGACACATTTCCTGCTCCAGAGAGTTTATAATCTAAGACAAATAAAACAATCACAATACACTGGACAACTGTCATAAACAGATGGTTAAGGGTTAATGTCTCTTTTTCCTGTAAAGGGTTAACTAGCAGTAAACCTGGAACACCTGACCAGAGGACCAATCAGGAGACAAGATACTTTCAAATTTTGGTGGAGGGAAGCCTTTGTTTGTGCTCTCTGGGTTTTTTCTTTGTTCTCTCTGGGTTCTGAGAGGGACCAGACATGTAAGCAGATATCTCTAAGTTTCTGAAACAGCCTCTTCTGTTCAATTTAGAAAGTACCAGTTAGAAAGGTGGTTTAGTCTTTTGTTTTCTTATTTTGCAAATGTGTATTTTGCTGGAAAAATTGTATCTCTGTTTGCTGCAACTTGTATTTGTGCTGGGAGGAGGATTGTCTCTAGTGTCTATAAGCTGAAAGACCCTGTAACATTTTCCATCTTGATTTTACAGAGACAATTTTTACTTTTTTCTTTCTTTTATTAAAAGTTTTCCTTTTTAAAAACCTGATTGATTTTTTATTCTTGTGTGAGAACCCAAGGGGAGGGAGTCTGCACTCACCAGGAAATTGGTGGGAGAAAGGAGAGAAGGGTGGGAGAAAAAACCTGCTTTCTCTCTGTGTTAGTATCACTCTCTCTCTCTCAGGGAGAGTCTGGGAGGGAGAGTCTGGGAGGGGGAGTAAAGAAGGGGGAAGGTGGATTTCCTCTCTGTTTTAAGATTCAAGGAGTTGAATCACAGTGATCTCCTAGTATAACCCAGAGAAGAGGGGAATGGTTTATTTCCCTTTGTTTTGAGACCCAAGGGCCTTTGGGTCTTGGGGTCCCCAGGGAAAGGTTTGGGGGCCAGAAAGTGCCCCAAAACACTATATTTTTGGGTGGTGGCAGCTCTACCATTTCTAAGCTTGGGGGGGGTTCATGCAGGTACCCCATCTTTTGGATGCTAAGATTCAGAGTGGGGGTTCATACCTTGACAACTACTAGTAAAAAAAAAAGAGAGAGAGGCTGGAGGTGGGGATCATTAGTGATGAAAAGAAGGGAGCAGGAGTTGCTTGAAGAGATGAACAGAGGCATCCGGGAGTTCTGTATTTAGATCCTGGCTCTGCTCCCTGTGAGACCTTGGACAAGTAACTTGGTCTGTCCATGCTTCAATTGCACATGTGAAAAATGGGGGTAGCAGCACTTCCGAACCTAATAGAGATGTTGTGAGGAGAAATTTATTAAGGTTTTGTGGTGTTCAGCATCTGGAGTCCTGGGGTGGAGTTCCCACAGCTGACCCTGGGCTAGTTGGTACAACCTTCAGGCAGGTTAATGTGCCCAGATGGACTGCTGCATAATTGACTGATTGGTCAGCCCACCCAACTGGCTGAATGGCGCCAACAGATCAACTTTTAAGCTCAGCAGCAGCAGTAGGTTGCTGGCTGCTCAATGCTTATGTTTTCAATTGCAATCACTCTGTGCTTGCCTTGTTTCTGTATTGCTCCAATCAGCTCCTACCCTGTTCTGGTCCTGCATGAAGCCCCTCAGCCCAGCTCCCTTGCCTGGCTTCTGACTCTGGCTCTGACATTGGTTCTGGTTATTGGCTTCTAGTTCTGATTATTAACTTCAGCTCTGTCCCTTGGCTTAATTCCTGGTTTCTGACTCTGGCTTGGACTTCTGTCCTCTGCTTCGAATCGCTAGGCTAGGCTCTGGCTGTAATCACTGGGTCAGATAACCCATATCTCAGGCCTGACACTGAGAAGGGAGGGTGATAGGTTTTCAATGAGGATTTAAAAGAAGAGAGAGAACTCCAGATGGACAAAATGAAGACAGCCTGGCCCAAAGTAGGGCGGGGCAAGGGGGGGCAGCATCAACACTAAAGCCATATTATGTTACTCTTGAAGTGTAAAGGGGCCTTAAAGTGAGAGTAAAGCCCTGTCAATCCAGGTATTCATAAAAGCAGCAAAGAGTCCTGTGGCACCTTATAGACTAACAGATGTTTTGGAGCATAAGCTTTCATGGGTGGCAAGCTAGAGATAATGAGGTAGTTCAATCAGGGAGGATGCAAGACACACCCAAGAAAGAAACCAACAGGACTCCACTGGCCATCACATACAGTCCCCAGCTAAAACCTCTCCAACGCATCATCAGGGACCTACAACCCATCCTGGACAATGATCCCACACTTTCACAGGCCTTGGGTGGCAGGCCAGTCCTCCCCCACAGGCAACCTGCCAACCTGAAACATATTCTCACCAGTAACTGCACACCACACCATAGTAACTCTAGCTCAGGAATCAAACCATGCAACAAACCTCGATGCCAACTCTGCCCACATATCTACATCAACGACACCATCACAGGACCTAACCAGATCAGCCACACCATCATGGGTTCATTCACCTGCACGTCCACCAATGTAATATACACCATCATATGCCAGCAATGCCCTTCTGCTATATACATCAGCCAAACTGGACAGTCGCTACAGAAAAGGATAAACGGACACAAATCAGATATTAGGAATGGCAATATACAAAAACCTGTAGGAGAACACTTCAACCTCCCTGGCCACACTATGGCAGACCTTAAGGTGGCCATCCTGTAGCAAAAAAACTTCAGGACCAGACTTCAAAGAGAAACTGCTGAGCTTCAGTTCATCTGCAAATTTGACACCATCAGCTCAAGATTAAACAAAGACTGTGAATGGCTTGCCAATTACAGAACCAGTTTCTCCTCCCTTGGTTTTCACACCTCAACTGCTAGAACAGGGCCTCATCCTCCCTGATTGAACTACCTCATTATCTCTAGCTTGCCTGCATATATATACCTGCCCCTGGAAATTTCCACTACATGCATCTGATGAAGTGGGTATTCACCCACGAAAGCTCATGCTCCAAAATGTCTGTTACTCTATAAGGTGCCACAGGACTCTTTGCTGCTTTTACAGATCCAGACTAACATGGCTACCCCTCTGATACCAGGTATTCATAGGCTCTTATCATCCATACTATCTGATGAAAATAGGGAAAGGAGATGAAGGGAGCAATAAGGTAACACCAGTGGTCTTTTTCCTCCTTTGGATATTAAGTTAAAATTAGAGGCATTGTAGTTGCAGTTTATTCATACGTGTATTTCCTAGGAAATGAGAGCTCCTAGTATCCTGTGAAATCAGACTACCCTTGCACAAAAAACCCTTGAATTCTGAGCTCTCTGAGTTACTGTAAGTCATTCTGTAGGCAAACAGTGAGGAGTGGCAACTTAAATAATGGTGAAGGTATCTTAACAGTGCAGTATTATCCAGCTAACCTGCTAACATATGTCATCACCTCATGAACAAGTAGCAAATGAGACGGCCTAGAGCTGGGGCCCTGATGGACTGCACTATCCGGAGATAATTTTTGCTGGCTGAAGGAATCCTCTATTCTGAGATGGAAGCAGGGTCGGTGCAACCATTTAGGCAGATTAGGCGGTTGCCTAGGGCGCCAAGATCTGGGGGTGCCAAAAAGCGCCCCAAATTTTTTTTTAAGTGGTTGAGCGGCTGCTGCTGCTGGGATCAAGAGGGACTTGGAGCTGCCGGCAGCATCCGCAGCCGGCAGCCCAGGGTGTCCCCTGGTCAGGGCGCCGCCGCTGCAGCCGGCAGCCCAGGGTTTATAGGGGGCAGGTTCTATATGTTTGCGGTGCTCGAGCACCAGCAATATTCAGGGCCAGGGGCCCTGCTCCAGCAATATTTGGAGCTGGGTCTCTCCCCCGGCCCTGCCTGGATCGGGCCCTGCCCCCGCCCCCCGCGGGACTCCGCCCCACATGCCCCGCCGCGTCCGTGCCTCACAGAAAGCAGTGCAGCATCTCTCCCCTGCCTGCTTCTGTTACTGGAGCCTGCATCCCTCACCCCCTCCTGCACACCCACCTCCTGCCCCAGCCCGGAGCCTGCACCCAGCACCCAAACTCCATCCCAAAGCCTGCACCCCTCCTGCACCCTAGTCCCCAGCTCAGGGCCTGTACCCCAGAGCTCTCCCCCCAAACCCCTCCCAGAGCCTTAGACAAGTGGGGGCGGAGTTTGAGGGGCAGGTTCTGGGCACCACCAAAATTTCTACAAACTTGCCACCCACGCCTGGGTGAGCGTGCCACTGGCAGCCCAGGGGTTCCACTGCGCAGTTGCTACTTCACTTCTCCCGCCTCCCAGGCTTGCGGAGCCAATCAGCTGTTTGGCGCCGCAAGTCGCGGAGGAGAATTAGAGCAGGACAGCATGCTCAGGGAGGACGCGGAGCAGAGGTGAGCTGGGGTGGGGAGGTACCACAGGGCTCCTCGGGCCAGGGGGAGGGGTGCTGTCGCGGGGGCGGCGGGCACACTTCAGGGTGAGGAGCTGCTGCAGGGCTGGGGGGGGCGCAAGATGGAAGTTTCGCCTAGGGGGCGAAACTTCCTTGCACCAGCCCTGGATTGAAGTGAAGAAAACTGGCATTCTGAACCTGATCCAAATTCCATTGAAGTCAATGGAAAGACTATCATTGACTTCAGGCCTGAAATGATCATCAAATGGTGGCCACTGCTGCTTTATTTAGAGTTACAGTAGATATTTCAAACCCAGCAGTGGGGTCTTGGGGGAGTGTAGCAGGGTGGACCCCTGCTCCTGCCCTGAAGGGGTTAAAACTAGCCCTGGGAAGGGACTGTGGCTGAAGAAAGCAGCCTTTAGGCTGGGCCGATTGAGGGAAGTGGCTGCAGCTGGGGCCATGCCTCAAACTGAGCAACAGGGCCTTATAAGAAGGCCAGGGAAGCCAAGTCTCTCTCAGGGCCTGGCTGCAGGGAGCTAGACACAAGGTACCAGGGCTGGGGAGCTCTGCCCTGGAAAGCCCCAGGCTGTGGCCTAGTGTTGGGCTAACAGGCACTGGGGGTTGCAGAAGGCAGCCCAGGGGTAGGCCAAGGCAGCAGGTCCAAACCCAACCTTGCCAGTGATGAATAGGCTGATACTGCAGTCTGCCCCAGGGCGTGGGGCTAGACAATGACTGGCAGTAGCCATATACTGAGGCAGGGTGGGGGTTCCCTGGGCAGGGGAGACCTGGGAGAAAGGGGTTACTGCCAGGGGGCAGCACTCCATGTAAAAGGGCACTGGGTCCAGGGAGGGACACAGGGGGCTAGAGGACAGATGGATCACTGGCCTGCAGAGGGTGCTCTGGAGTGGGAACCAAGCTAATTCCCAGGAGTCTCCAGCAGGAAGCACTGCTGGGGTGAGTCCACTCATCTACAGGGAGAGAATGAAAAGATTGTCACATGGAGGACTATGGCTCAAATGATTCCTCCCATCTCTTATTGTGGTGGAGATCCAATGCAGTCAGGAATAGGTCAGTGGAGTGGAAGCAACACTTCTTTCCCTCTGAGCTGTCAGACCCCCTTGTACACAAATATCATGGTTTGGTGGTTCCAATGGAAGCAGACAGGAGAGGGGAGAAGCCCAAGGATAAGATGTTTTAGTCTACATAGCCCTTTTGAGGCAGCAGAATTTGAGGAGAGATGTTACAGAGATTAGGGAACTAGTCTTTGACTTGGGAGACCTGTGTTCTAGTCTTATCTTTACCACTAGACACTAGAGAGAAGCCCCCCCCCCAGCAAAATACAATTTAAAATACTACCAGCAAATTACACATTTGCAAATACAGAAAACAATCAAAAGACTATAACCGCCTTTCCTACTTAATACTCACTATTCTGAATATATAAGAGACTGTAGCAGGGAGATTGGCAAGAAACCTGGTTGCACATCTAGTCCCTTTCAGGACCCAGAGAGAACAAAGCAAAACCCAAAAAACACAAACAAAGGCTTCCCTCCACTGAGATTTGAAAGTATCTTGTCTCCTGATTGGTCCTCTGGTCAGGTGTTTTTGGTTTACTCTTTGTTAACCCTTTACAGGTAAAAGAGACATTAACCCTTAACTATTTGTTTATGACACTGCCACTCCAAGTGGAGCTGGGGACAGGGCTGTGGGGGCAGTGCCATGCCGGACCCCATGTCATGATGTGCCTAGAGGTCTGGGTTGACATAGGGAGTTTCTTCACTTCAGAGTTAACTCAAGTTATCTACACTTGGGTTACTCCTTTTAAGTTAGCCTAGACTGAGTGAGAGGAGTCCACTGTGAAATAACACGTGTTGCTGTATTCACACTGGCACGTCCCTCGCTCGTGTGTAGTGCTAAGAGTTCCAGGAGGCATATCCCATGGTTCTTTGTGCCGCAGTAGGATGAGCCACTCTATACATTTCCGCCCCCCCCAATGAATTGTGGGAGAAATGGTCTGTCCTTTCTGAGCCCATGGAGGGAATTGTGCCAAGGTACTAGAAGACTCGCAGCACTCAAGGAGAACTGGCCTGCATCCACACTACAGAGTGGTTGCGGTAGCAAATGACAATTTGTGCTCACTTGAGATTTAGCCCATACACCCTGACAGGCCAGCAACTCTAGTTACGGTTTGTGGGTGAATGGGACTTAAGTTGGGGGCAACACTTGTGTTACAAGTGAAGTTAACTTTGCAGTGAAGACAGGCCCTTAATCTGGTCCTAGTTTAAGTCAATGGGGAAAGCACACATATGGCTGGCTGAAACTCAGTAAACAGCAAACCTGTTGATGACACACAAGCATTGGACCCCAGCTTGACACAGCTAAGAGAGAGTGGTCTTGCAGAGCAAAAGGAAGTGAAAAGCATTAAAAACTATTTGTCTCATAGTTAATATTTTATAGCAAAACTACATGCCAATGTCTTCATTTACAGACTTTCATAATTTCCCATGTAGAAGGTATGCTAGCAAACCTGATCTACTTAAAATGGATTGTGATAGGCATTATTGTCCTGATTCAGCAAGGTACTTAGGCATAGGCCTAACATTCAAACACATCGACTTCAATCCTTGCTGAAATGGGTCCGTAATCCATTAATAATGATACTTCAAAATAATTACCTACAGATCAATTGCCAAATATTTCCTGCATGTCACATTATGAAGGAGCAAATAAAACAATCCTCCACTGTATTATTACAGGCAGAATTGTAATAGCCTAGAGTCAGGTTTAAAATAATGAATTCCCTTTTTATGTTTTGTTAAAAGCCAACTCTCTGCTACCCCGTAATCTGTTCCAGTAACACTTTAGGTTATTCTTTGTCTAAATGTACATTGCTTATCAGTGTTATGATTGGTACTTGTTGACATATTACGCCATCTGACTTCTGGACAAGCATACTTCTACCCTTCCTGCACAGTGAAACTTTTAAAAAAAAAAGTTCTCAGTAAACATGTTCACATCTGCACTGAAAAAAAAATGCAACAGAAAGTCTATTAAGTAGCCAGAGTGACCATGCAAACTTCTGCAATTGTTTAAATATTTGATTGTTTAAATGTCATGGAAGGCAGCTAATGCCGAGCATTGGATTCCTCCTCAGGATCTGCAAGTCTGAGCTGAAGCACACTCTTTACCCAGTCATTCAGGTGAATGAGCCTCTGATAGTGTGGCTGATGTGATTAGGTCCTATGATGGTATCCCCTCAATAGACATGTGAACAGAGTTAGCAAGAGGCTTTGTTGCGAGAATAGGTTCCTGGGTTAGTGTTTTTGTTGTGTGGTTGCGGTAGGTTTGTGGGCTGTCTGTAAGAGCGGGCTGGCCTGTCTCCCAAGATCTGTGAGAGTGAGGGATTGTCCTTCAGGATAGGTTGTAGGTCCTTGATGATGTGCTGGAGAGGTTTTAGTTGGGGGGTGTGGCAGAGTAACAAATTTGCCGCCCCTAGGCCCTCAAAAAATTGCCTTGCACCCCCCCATGCGCCTGCTCACCTCCACTCCCCCACGACAAGCCTGGTAGGAAGAGAGGAGAAGGGGAGTTGTGGCGCTCTCGGGGGATGGCGGCAGTGGAACGGACTTGAGCTGGGGCGGGAAGCGGTTCCCACCCCTGCTCCCGGGTTACTCCCCGCACCCGCGGGCCGCAGCTCACCTCTGCTCCTCCTCCTCTGAGTGCGCCGCTACTCGCTTCTCCCTCCCTCCCAGCACTTTCGCGTGGCAATCCTGGGAGGGAGGTGGAACGAGGGAATCGCGGTGCGCCTGGGGGAGAAGGTGGGCCAGGGATTTGGGGAAGAGGCAAAATTGAGGAGGGGACTTGAGCAAATTTGACACCCTAGGCCTAGGCCTTATTGGCCTAGGCGATAATACGCCGCTGGTTGGGAGCTGAAGGTGATGGCTAGTTGTGTTCTGTTCCTTTCTTTGTGGGCCTGTCCTGTAGTAGGTGACTTCTGGGTACTTTTCTGACTCTGTCAATCTGTTTCTTCACTACAGCAGGTGGGTATTGTGCTTGATAGAGATCTTGTAGGTGTTTTTCTCTATCTCTAGGGGTTGGAGCAAATGCGATTGTATCGTAGAGCTTGGCTGTAGACATTGGGTTGAGTGGTGTGGTCTGGATGAAAGCTGGAGACATATTGGTAAGTCTAGTGGTCAGTAGGTTTCCGGTATAGGGTGGTGTTTAGGTGGCCATCGTTTATTAGTGCTGTAGAGTCTAGGAATTGGATCTCTTGTGTGGAATGGTCCAGGCTGAAGTTAATGGTGGGGTGGAAATGTGTAAAGTGTAAGTGTCCCTCTCTGAAAGCTAAACTGTTCCCTGTCTTCTATTTAAAGTTTTACTATGCTTTCTGGCCACTTGAAAAAGAGGGTTCACCTCGCCGAAGCTCCCAACTTCCCTGGGGATGTAATATATTTTCTTTAACAGAGCTGCCTGTGTAGAAATTACTGTTATGGGTACCGTCTTTTGCTAACACAAATATAAAGGAGGACACATTCATATTGACACATTTAAATAAATAAGTTTTATTAATTGCCTGGTTTAATACGACCTTTTACAGAAGCTTGTAAAAATGGACGAATGCTGATGCATGATGTATTTACTCCCGCATAGTGGTGAGCTGGAGCCAGTTCCCACCAGTTCGCAGGAACCGGTTGTTAAATTTAGAAAACCTTTTAGAAGCGGTTGTTCCAGGACAGCCGGTTCTGAAATAGCTTTTAAATTTAACTAAAGCTCGGGTAGCTATCCACCTACTCCCGGCCCCAGCTCACTTCCCACTACTCCCCTGAACGCTCCGCCCTCCTTCTCCTCCCTCTCCCTTGCTTCCGGCGAATCAGACGTTCGCGAGAAGCCTGAAACAAGTAGCAGGCAGGTAAGCTGGGGGGCAGGCGTGAGGAGGGCTCCAGAGAGGCATGGCGTGGTCAAGTCTGGCTCAGGCTGAGTGGCTCCCTCCAGCCTGGCCCCTGGCCTGGCTCTGGCTGAGCGCCCCTGCTCAGTCCTGGCCAAGCACCCCTGGCTCTAGCTCCAGTGGCATCGGCCCGGCTCGAGTCCTGCGGCACCAGTGCCGGTCCCGGCTGAGTGGCTCCAAGACAGCCCGGCTCAGGCCCTGCAGCGCTGGTGCTGGTTCCAGCCGAGCAGACCCGGCCTTGGCCGAGTGGCTCCAGGCAGCGTGGTAAGGGGGCAGGGAGGAGGGACGGGGTGTTGGAAGAGGGCAGGGGAGTTCGGTGGGTTCTGAGGAATGGATAGGGTAGGGAGCAGGGGGATTGAAAAGGGCCAAGGGTTCGGGGGGGCAGTCAGGAAAGAGCAGGGGTTGGATGGGGTGGTGAGGGGCAGGAACAGAGAAAAACGGTGGTTGAATGGGGCAGGGGTCTCAGGTGGACATCAAGAATGAGAGGAGGAGTTGGATGGAGTGGCAGGGGACAGTCAGGGGACAGGGAAGAGGGGTGGATGGGGCAGGGGTCCCGGTGAGCATCAAGGAACATAGGGGGCTGGATGGGGCATGATCCCCTGGCGTGGATGACCCCCTCGCGGGATGAGGAGGAGGGAACCTGTTGTTAATGTTTTGGCAGCTCATCACTGCTCCGACAAGGCTACCGATGTCAGTTCTCAAAGGCCTCTAGAAAGGCATCGTCGAGCTGTTGAGAGATTTTCAGAAAAGAAACAGTGTAAGCACCCCACTGCTTGTTTTTAGATTTACACAACCTCCCGTTTCCTAATTTCATTGCACCCCATCATCAACCGTCACTTCTTAATCATTCATTTACCTGAGTGACATCTTTTTTCTTCACCTTGTCCTCTGGTGACTCCCTTGAGCTGTGTTCGTCTTCCACCTCTGGGGGGTGAACAACGAGAGGCCTTCATGCTCATCGAATGCCTCATGAGGGTTTGGATCTCGGGTTCTGGCGTATCCACCAACGGCTGAGTCAAAGGGCCCTCACTGGAACTGTCCCTCATGTAGCGCTTTCTCCACACAAGTCCAAAGGCCCTCGGGGCTCACACAAAGCCCGAAGTTCTCACCAGGGTGGTGAAGGCGTCCATGTTTCCACAATTTCTAAAGCACGTGTTCTTGGTAAAAGATGACCTCTTCTGTTCCGATTGCCGGGACTTATGGGGTGATAGTGCTGCGCTCTGATTGGCAGAGGGCGCTGGGACGAGTTCTTAGAGGGGTGACACGACCCACTTCTGGGCAGGTCACCCCACCCCGGAACACCACCGATTGGTCAAATCTGCTCTCAGGGCGGTGCTGTGTGGCAGAAACCCATCGTGATTCGCAAAGGGCAGTGGAGGAGTTCTTGGAGGGGTCACACGAACCACTTCCGGAGGGCTCACCATGCCGCAGAACACCCTTGATTGGACAAAACTCCTCTCAGGGTGGGCCTATGGGGGAGAAACCCCTCCTGATTGGTAGAGGGAAGTGGGAGGAGTTCTTGGAGGAGTCACATGACACACTTTGCTTCAGGCTGTGTGTCCTCCTTGACCCCGGAAGTAATATTCCCCATGGGTGTGACTTCCAGTGACAGGTGGTCAGGGCTTACGGTGTCAAGGGGCAGGGTTTAAGCGGCCAAGGGGAGGGGTTAGGGTTTGACTGATGGTAAGTCCATTATACTATTTCCGGTTTCCATGCTACTGAATCCCACCCTGTCAGCATGCCCATTAACAGAAGGGGCCCACTGATTCCACCATCTCCCTAGCAACCAGCGGTCCTTGTAAGCATGGGCCAAAGTGACTGAGAACAATGGCTTGTTGTCCTGGGACACGGAGACTGATGATAAGAGACTCTTCTTGGGGTATGACATTTAACTCATATTCCAAGATGAAAGTGGGGCCTGGGGCTTCAGTGAGACTGATGGTGTGACTAGCTCACTGGATTTGGTATTTTACCTCATCTGGATCAAGAAGCAATCCTTCCTTGGGAGATGCATGGCCGAAGTCTCGTCCTTACAGATGTTTTGGCCACATGTGTGAATAAAAGCCAACAACCCATGGAGAAGGAGATTAGCATGGCCCATGGGTGATTAACCAGGGATAAGACAGTGACAGGCCAGGTGTAATGGGAAACAGCAGTCACATCTCTTCTCATAGTGACTTTATTCATAGGAATTCTGAGGTTAGAGCAGCCATCGATATGGCTCTTTAGGGGCCAACATCCCACTGTTCCCCTGGATCTCTACAAACAGAGTGACTTTGTAAATGCTGCTGCCTGGCTTGGTCTCCTATCCCCGGAGTGCTGTCCTCCCTCAGCTGCGGGTGGGGATGGCCCCACTAACCTTCAGGTCTTAGATCCTGTAGGAGCCTCTCTCTACAGAGTGGAGATCAGTAGCTCTTGTTTCCTCATATATAAGGGTCCAAGATGGAATAAGTGGTCATGACCTGTGTCACCAGCTCTGGAGCTGGATGATGAACTGACTCTTTACTTGACAAACACCCTGATTATCCTCGCACGAAGATGGTTGCTTTTCATGCTGTACACGATTGGATTCATTAAAGGAGGAACCAGCAGGTAGATGTAGCCCAGGATAATTGGAATCAAGGGAGAAGAGCTCTTCCAGAATCTGTGTATGACAATCAGGCTGAACTCTGGCATGTAGAAGAGCAGGACAGAGCAGAGGTGGGAGACTCAGGTGTTCAGGGCCCTAAAGCATTTTGTGGGTGACATGATGCTCAGCACTGCTTTGAGGCTCATCACATAAGAGAGGAAAATGAGCAGCGAGTCCAACCCCAGCATTATGTCTGTAATAGAGAAGCCATAGATGTTGTTGACTGTGATGTCCGAACAAACCAGCTTCATGAGGTCCTGGTGCAGGCAGTAGTAATGGGAAAGGACATTGGCTGAAAAGAATAGGAACTGTTTCAGGAGAAAGAGGAGTGGAAATATTACTGCCACTGCTCTTAGCACAAACACCAGTCCCATCTTGGCTATTCTCAGCAGGGCTAAGATGGAGGCATATCTCAGCGGGTTACAGATTGCTATGAAGCAGTCAAATGCCATCAACAAGAGCACAGAGGATTCAATGAATTGCAGAGAGTGGATGAAGAACATCTAGGCAAAACAAGCATTAAGTCTGATCTCTCTAGATTTAAAAAAGGATAGGCCCAATATCATTGGCATGGTGGCTCTCAATAAGCCAAGGTCTGTGACGGCCAACATGGAAAGGAAAATCCTCATAGAGGATTGGATCTGTTTTTATAATGAATAGAATGTCTGAATTTCCTACTATCAAAATAGCATACATGAAGCAGAAGAGGACAGAGACCCAGCGATGGATGTCTTCTTGCCCAGGTATCCCAGTGAGAAGAAACACTGCCGGTGTGAATTTGGTGTCATTGACAGCTGACATACCGCACTGGGCAGGTCTGAGAAGTTTTGAACTTTCCTTCCTGAAAGGAAAAAGAACAGGAAAGTAGATGATATTTAACGAGACATCTTTCTGCTGAGTGCAAATCTAGGATTCCCATAAGCTCAAGGAAGATCAGAAAAAAAATAGATTTGGATTTATGCCCCCAATAGGATATGCCAATAGGAAGATAGGCACTGCCAGACTGGATCAGACCTGCAGTCCTTCTGGCTCAGTAACTAGTTACATATGCGTCAGGGGAAGATGGAAGAATCCCTGCAATCGGGAGCTATGAGATTAACTGCTTCAAGGGAAAGTTTTCCCCAGGCACCCACTAGTTAGACATATTTTGTGGTGTAAATCCAGTCCCTCTTTGAATCCGGCTAATCCTTTGGCCCCATTTATATGTAGTGGATCAGAGTTCCACAGACTATTTGAGCAGTGTGTGAGTTTGCAATAATGACATTCACACAGACACTCTTTCTGGCCCTCAACTTCAAAGTGTGGCTCATTGTATCACAACATGTGTGTACACATATGGCAAGTGCATGGTGAAAATGGTCATTGTGTTTATGTGTCCTGCATTTAAGTTATTCATAAATGTGTTTCATTGCCTCATTATGTACCTTATTTTTTATATTCTCTGCTCATGTGAGTTCAAATTATGCCACTGCCTCTTTGCAGCACATGGGATAAACTTTCAGGGTCTGGTTCTGAATTCAATAATGGCATCACTCCAGATTTACATGTGTAAATTCGATTGGAACCAGGATCTATTAACTTTCCCTTACCAAATGCTCCCAATGATACACTCTGACCCCAAGAATCCCTCCAAGAGAAGTTGAAGTGCTTTGCCTAGCCTATGTTGAGTGAATCCAAAGAGTTTGATCATCCTACAGGTTCCCCTTCTTCCCCACAGGACCTGCATCTGCTCCCTATTCAAGGGATTGTAGTTGTCTGGTAAGTTACAAGCTAACATGGTGTTTATGACACTGCACAGTTACTTCAGCTGGATGAGGGAGGGGTTGGCATCGCAAACACTAGATTTGCACTAATATCTAGTTGAGTGTGCTAGTTACCTCAGCCATGCTTTTTTAACAGGTGATGGAGGTAAATGACATAAAAACTATCACACCGCTCTTTCCTGCACCTCAGCTCTCCTCTTTGCTGAAACATGGACCAGCGGTTCTGTTTTCTCAGGACTTTTTGGAAAGTCTTGCACGGCTATTGTAGAGTTATTGTGTGCATGACCCTGAATGTAAGAATTACAAATGTCTTCTGCTCAGTTGGCAGGGATGAGTACCATACAGCTGTTCACTGAACAGAGAGTTAATCGCACAAACCCATTGCAAACAGTTACCACTGCTCCTTCCTGTAGCAATTCCAACAACTCTGCCGCTGGCTTTCAGTAGGCAGACATGTCATGAAATTTGTGTTTGTAATATTTGTATTACAATGAAAAGTTTTGGCATAACATTTACCCAGCTGTACTTTAGCACACACATGTCAACCACAGGTACAAACCCAGCCGGACCTAGTGAGCAGGCACAGTACTCAGTGCTACAACCAAATTGTGCGGTAGCCCAGGGCCCAGTCTGAGGGTGGGAGAATGATGAGATTTCACCCCATGAGAAAGGAGGCTACGAATCCTGATATTTGGTCCTCAGAAACCCAAGAAGGGAAAGAGATGAACATAGCCCTGTAACTCTGAGGGGTAACTTCAGGGAAGAAGGGCTGGAGCCTTCAGCCAGTCAGGAAACAGAAATACAGGCAAGTCGCATCTTATGCTCATTTAACATGCGCAAATTCAGCTTTGTGCAGTCAGTAAAAACAGGGGAAAAAAAGAAAAATTACAATATAAAAGCTGCTTCTGTAATGCGGGCGATTCTGCCCGCCATTCAACTCAATGAGTGTTTCACCATTCGTGGTTTTTGCTTTACGCACTAACTGTGGAACGGAACCCTCGCATAAAATGAGACTTGCTTGTGTGCCCTCAGAGCAAGGCAGCTCTGAATTCCTGCATCTACAATCCAAAGAGTAAAATTGTTGAAAATGCTTTTGCTGATTATATTTCCAGCAGCAAATAAACCTGACGCAATTTGGGAAGTTGTCACTGATATTTCGTGGGGTCTCTTCTTCCTCAGCCCCTGGTAGGGTCGGGCCCAGAGCACACAGCACCTCTAAAAATGGGACTCCTTGAGAAATCATTGCTCAAGCCATCAGGGTTTTAGCACTGCAAGCTCGCTTTCAATGTCAGATTTCTGTGTAGGTTGAATTACTCACCGTGGAGCATGGGCAGATGTAGGGGAGGGGTTCTCAGGCTACCTACTGCTACCTGCCCTCCAGCCCGATCAATGAGTCACCCCAACAGCCCAGCTGAGTCCTCTTCCGCTGCACAGAACATCTGCAAATGGCAACAGCTTGCAGCCTTTACACATCACTTTGCATTTTAAAGAGAGTAAAACCTGCCAACGTACCCAATTCCTGCTAGAAGGGGCGCCGCTGACCATAGAGGTCTTCACCCTAAAGGAGAAGGAGTCATCGGAGAGTTTGCAGGGCAGCAGGCAGCGTCTGTTCAGATAGGGAGGCACCTGTCTTTATGAAGCATGTTCACAATATCCCTTAGGGGTCACTTGAACATCAGGGACACTTAGCTGCTTGGCTTCGTGTGCAGCAGCTATAAACCCCGTGAGAACGAAAGGCAAAGTGCAAGAGGTGAAATGATAGGTAATGCGTGCTAATGCTACCCAGTGAGACTGCAGAACCAGCCCTGCTGCAGGCTGTCTTGCTGGAATTGGGGCTTATCATCCCTGTTATTCACATGGCACCTCGAGGGTGACCGAGTGGTAATGATGATGCCATAACAGCTGTGATCTTGCTGAAATAAACTAAAATAGAATAATAATATTAATATAGGAGCAGATTTCTCTGCAGCAGCCCCCTTTCCTGCATTACACACCCAGGATGCTGACCAGAGGACAGAGAATCCACAAGTCTCTGTACATGGAAATTTTCCTCAGATTGTTCCAGGAGGGGAGCTCCCTTCCTTTTCCCTGAAGAATGAAAAGGGGGGACCCAGGACCCAGGAATCCCCAAAGTTATGCCCTGATCTCAGTGATCCTTTGGGAGCTAAGCTCACCCATGCACAATCTCTGGGCCTCCCCAACTACTTCAGGACCCTCACCAGCTCCCTGGAAGCTCATTAGAGATGTGCTACCAGGGCCTGTCACAATAGCCCACAGAGACTGGCAGATTGGTTGGTGTAGCTGAAGGGCACAAATCCTCAGCCATAGACTGGTTGGGAGGTTTGACCTTTCCATATCCAGAGTGCAGCCAGAGAATCCACCAGGGCAGCCTTCATTTATGTTACGAGGGAGAAGCAGATGAATAGTCTCAATTTTTCTTGGGGATCCAGGCAGCTGCAGCTGGGCAGTATCGTGGAAATTGATATTTTACAGAAAAATGATCCATTTTCTATGAAAACACACCCCAGAGAATGGATAAAAAGGAAACATTTTCATTTGGGTCATACTTTTTTATCGGGGATACGTGTGGGGGGGGGGAACCTCTCAGTTTTGAAGCCCAGCTCTAGCTTTAACCATGAGCCTCTGTCCCATTTCATGTGTGAAATGATGTTCTATTTCCATGAATACTCATGCATTTGCCTTTGAAATCTGTGTCCTGCAAACCCTCATCGTGCCTGAATAACAGCTCTGGGGTCACTATGTACTAGAAAGTGAGAGCTCAGGGAATGCCTGTTACCACTCCAGATACAGGCTGTAGATTGACAGAACAGAACCTGAGGAGAACCAGTCAGCTATTAACCCAGGGACAGAGGAGCTACTAGACTTTTGTTTGCTGACAAGCCACTGAACGAGGGCTGAGACACTGGGATCTTTCAGGTTCTGAAGAAATCCAGATGACAGATGCTACATTTTATGTCCCACTCTAGCCTGCGAAATC
Source organism: Gopherus flavomarginatus (assembly GCF_025201925.1). Classification (NCBI taxonomy): domain Eukaryota; kingdom Metazoa; phylum Chordata; order Testudines; family Testudinidae; genus Gopherus; species Gopherus flavomarginatus. Next base: position 368,058,633 of record NC_066617.1, on the reverse strand, counting down.
ATTTCTGAAAGATGATTAGAGGGGAACGAGTGAGTTTACATGTGTGTGTCGAAGTACAAATGTGTAAATGTTATGCCAAAACTTTTCATTGTAATATGAATATTAAAAAGACAAAGTTTCATGACATGCATGTATATCAAAAACCAGCAGCAGAGTTATTGGAATCTCTAGAGGAAGGAGTAGTGGGGACTTTACTGCATAAAGGCTTTTGCTTTAGAAAGTATTTCAGTAGTACTCCAAATAATGTTTGCAATGGGTTTGTGCTATTAACTCTTCCTTCAGTGAACAGCTGTATGATACGGTCTCCCGGTAACTGACCAGTAGCTGTTTCTAACACTTACATTCAGAGTCATGAACAAAATCCCTCTGCAATAGCCGTGCAAGACTTTCCAAAAAGTCCTGACAGAACAGAACTGCTGGTGAGTGATCCAGCGAAGAGTAGAGCTGAGGTGCAGGAAAGGGGAGTGTAGCAGTGGTTCTCTATCGTTGTGATGGGTTGGATCACAGAAACCCCTTGGGATGTGCCACCTGATGTGCTGAGATTACCTCTAAGCCCATTTTCCCTGGCTGTTTGGGACTTCAGTGCCCTGCCTGGCTTGAGCCAGACATGCTATGTCTGCTACAAACCCAGACCCAAGTCTGAACAACATCCCCCAAAAGCTTTAGGCTTAACGGAAAACAGCTTGAGAAGTGTTCCTGTCTCCAGCACTCAGATGCCCAGCTCCCAATGGGAGGTCCTAATGGGATCCAAACCCCAAATAAATCCATTTTACCCTGTTTAAAACTTACACAGGTAAACTCATAGGCTGTCCGTCCTCTATAGCACTAGTAGAGAGATATGCACAGCTGTTTGGCCCCCTCCCCAGGTATTAATACATACTCTGGGTCAATAAATAAGTAAAAAGTGATTGTATTAAACACAGAAAGTAGGATTTAAGTGGTTCCAAGTAATAACAGACAGAACAGAGTGAATTACCAAGCAAAATAAAATAATACATGCAAGTCTAAGCCTAGTACAGTACGAAAGCGATTACAGATGAAATCTCCCCCTCAAAGATGTTCCAATAAGTTTCTTTTACAGACTAATTTACTTCTAGTCTGGCTCCAGCGATCTTCACCCCTGTGGTTGCTGTCCTTTGTTCCAGTTTCTTTCAGGCATCCTTTGGGGTGGAGGGGCTCTCTCCTGAGCCAGCTGAAGACCAAATGGAGGGGTCTCCAAGGGGCTTAAATAGACTTTCTTTTGTGGGTGGAGTCCCCCCCTCTCTCCTATGCAGAATCCAGCAAGTCACATGTCTGCCCATGACTCAGAACTTTACAGGTGGCAGCCATTGTTTACACGCTACCTTCAACGTCCCCAAGTAGACGTCTTCTTTGGATTGGAGTCTTCCAAGGTTCTATTGTCCGTTCAGTGTTTCTTGATTGGGCACTTAACATGAAAATTCCTTTCTTAAGAATCTGACCAAAGGCCTTACTAAGGTTACTTAAAATCAAACAAGTACACAGCCAATATTTATAACTTTGAATACAAAAATGGCACATGTGTACAGATAAGATGGATAGATTCAGTAGATCATAACCTGTGCAGAGATATGTTACATGGCATGCCCAGTTATGTCATATATACATTCATAAGCATATTTCCATAAAGCATTATAGGGTGCAACATCAGTTAAACATCTTGCAAAATAAATAACCCACAGAAGACATGTGGGGAGATAATGTTTGTGGTTTTGTGTATTTACATATCTATGAGTAGTGTGGAAAATGTAATCAACAGTCCCTGTCTGTGCTGTATTCTGATAATTCAGAGGTCAAAAGAACATCCTATCATGTAAATAAATTGTAAACACAAGATATCTCAGTACTCCTCTCTCTTTGAAATGTGCTGTGAATGGTGGAGAACAAGCAAATGGCCTTATGTTAATTTATATAGCTAAGTAATGGTGATGGACGTCCTTCAAAGTCATCTTAATTACCTTCTATTCCCTGAGGAATTTCAACTTGTCAAAAGACATGAAATTGTACAAATGATCCTTGGGTCCTGAAATATACAGGAAAAAAAACAAAACACAAAGAACAGCCCAGTCCTCTGACTCACAGAGAGCAGGAGAGCTCTCAACTCCCTTTGGGAAGCTCCCATAATTACTGTTTACTGCTAAAGCTTGATATTGGTCTTACCCAAAAGGGTCATTCTGATGTTCTTATAGAGATACCAGATATATCTGCCTCCTGTTGTACCCCCCAAGAGCCCCCTCCCCTCCTCTTCCCTCCCCGAGCTGAGACAGAACCCAGAAGTCCTGATGGGGTCTCTCTCTGCAGAGTTAGTAATAAAGTAAGAACATACATGAAATTTTTAAACCTAACCAGTGTCCCTTTAGTGACTTGCCACATGAAGTCAGAACCTGTTAGTATTAGAGCTGAGTGCATCTAATATTTTTTAATTTTCTTTCTTTTATATAGGAATAAAATCCAGTGCGTCTGTCAGCTAATTGCTAAGTTATCTGCCAAAAACGCAGAATTTTCAGGTGCCTAAGTAGCCCCTGGAATCAAGGTTAAGGTTGCTGTCCCCTTACCAGAGCCGGCTCAGGGACTGGCGGTAACAAAGGCTCTGGCCAGTGATTGCAGTGAAAATACACAAGACTACACACTGGGCTGTGAAGTGGGCAGGCCCCACTCAATTCCCCTTGCCTTGTCTGAACCAATGCTGCTTTTGTTGCCGGCACAGAGTGCCCGAGGGTGGCAACGGTTGGGTCCGTTGCCCGGTGTGCTTCGCAACCAATAGAACACACCAGGGTGGAGAAGTAACCAAACTTTATTTGAGCTCAAATAAGACGCCTGGAGGCACACAGGACTCAGATCAAGTGCGCCAAACAAACAGCTTACCTAACTATTTATACTGGAACCAAAACTGATACACATTATAACATGATCTGTCACTCACACTGTTCCCACCCAAGGCTGAGTCTGCCTAGTAACAGTTCAGTTTCCCTCCCAAAGGTTAAATCTACCCAGCAACAGAGGGAGTAGGAGTAGCCCCTCCCAACAAGGGCAACCTGAGGTCAAACATGGAGTAGTAAAACTCAAAATGGAAGAGCTGGTGCACTATGGCTCAGAACAAGAGGACTTCATCGGCTCTCATGGCCTTCCATTCTCCTGAATTACCTGGGTTATGCCAAGTGCATCCCCAACACTCTCACACTGGTGTAAATCTGCAATGCCCCTGGCATGTCACTCTCCCAGCCCCTATGGGGTGCCATATGCTCAGGGACAGGGAAAAGCTGGCGACTGTTTATCTCACGCTCTCCGCTAAGCGGCGGCTCCCCACGTGAGGCAGAAACCCTGCTGGGATCCCACAGCGATGGCTGTAAACCTCCCTGCCCAGTGCTCCTCTGGCACAGCACAGAGACTCTCCGGATGCCTCCCGCTGCCCGGGCAGCCCCTCTCTGCTGCACAGGAGCCGGGTGAGTGCAGGGCTTTGGAACCCAGAAATGACCCTGGTTAGTTGCACCTGCCCGACATAATAGCCCAGAGGAAGGACAGAGCTGAGGCAGGTCCCAGGCCAGGGAAGCTCAGAGAGGAGCCGGCTCAGGGTCAGGGGAGACAGTGCTGAGAATCACTCCTGGAAAGTTGGTCTAAGCAACAGGAGCTTTTTATTTTCCCTTCCCTCCTCCCATAATGCCAACGCCTCCCTTTGCTGCCTCTGGCTCCCACCTGGCTCGAGAGGCCGCTCACCCCTACGTGTAGGAAGGGCTGGGAGCAGCCTCCGTGCCCTGCTTCTGCTTAGCTGAACTCCTCCATAGTGCTGGGGTTGCCAGCCCTCCAGGACTGGCCTGGAGTCACCAGGAATTAAAGATTAATTTTTAATTAAAACTATGCCATGAGATGAAATCTCCAGGAATACAGCTAACCATAACTGGCAACACTACATACTTCCCCAGCATTAGTCCATCCAGTCCGACCCTGGCACGAACAAGCCAGGGAAATGCACCTGCTTACCCCTTTCCTGAGCCAAGGACTTCAGTTAGACCGGGAGTCTCAAACTTCCTTACACCGCGACCCCCTTCTGACACCGACAGTTACTACCTGACCCCAGCAGGGGAGACTGAAGCCTGAGTCCCCCTGATTCCCACTGCCCCAAGTGGGAAGCCAAAGCCCGAGGCCTGGCTTCAGCCCCAGCCAGGGGGCCTGTAACCTGAGCCCTGCCACCCAGGGCTGAATCCCTCGGGCTTTGGCTTTGGCCGTGGGTGGTGGGAATCAGGCTTAAGGCCCAAGCTCCAGCAAGTCTCAGCCAGCCCTGGCGACCATATGAAAATGGGTTCGTGACCCACTTTGGTATCACAACCCACAGTTTGAGAACCGCTGGGTTAGATCAAAACATTTCAGTCCTCGGGAGACTATGCTGTTGTGTCCTCAGGCAGAGAACAGGAGGGACCAAGCCCCCCAGCCATGCCAGAGCCCTTCAAATGGCAGGGGATTGGTCAGGGGAGACATGCCCAGGTGTTCCCAGCGGGCAACCCACATCCCAGGCTGCAGAGGAAGGCAAAAACCCCAGGTCCCTGCCAATCTGCCCTGGGAGAAATTCCTTCTTGATCCCAAATCTGGCAAGGAATTAAATGTTGAGTACATGACCAAACCCACCAGCCAGGCATCCAAGAAAAGAGATTCTCTGTTCCAGCCTAGGGCACTGGTCCGCCCCATCCAGTATCCCTTCGCCAGCTCTGGCCAACCGCTGATGTTTCAGAGGAAGGTATAGAAAAGCCCAGAATACATCTGGCCAATTGATTTGAGTACAGCCGCTGTCTTAATGCACCACAGGCCTTCCTGTTCTCCCCATGGCCCAGGGAGGGACGGGATGAACAGGGGACCTCACAAATTCCAGGGAATCCCCACAACCTCGCCCTCCACAAACAGGGCCATGGAATTACTGCCAGATACTGGATTAAAGCATCTGCTTTTTAAACTTCATTTAAAAATATATCAGTGCTAACCTGAGAGACTCTAAGCCATGTTGGGTCACCCCACCCGCCACCCAGGTGAGCTGTGCAATGTCTAACCACCCTCACTGCTAGGTACTTGCATTTTACTTCAGGGTTGAATTTATTTAACCTTAACTTCTGGCCCCAGGATCTTGGTGGAGCATGGGGGGGAGGGGGAGGCAGTGAGATCAGGCCAGTTCAAGGATGGTTTTGGTACAAAGTTGTAGTTGCACGAGTGCAGCGTGCTGGAGCAGGCAGCTGGTTCAGTGAGGGTAGAAGAGCCAGCCGTGCAGGGGATCACCCCCTCTGGTACTCGCCCCTCCATACTCTTGTTGAGTGCCGACGCTTGGGGTGTGGGCAGCTGGGAATTTCCCACTGGAATGAGGGTGCCAGGGCTCTGCTTGTTGCTGTTACTGCGCTGGGCAGCTGGCCCCACTGCCCAGGGTGCCATGCAGGGGAGCAACGCCCAAACGGTCCCTGCCCAGAGAGCTCCAAGCCGGGACTGTGACAGACCCAAGAGATGGAGCTGAACAGATCCAGGGGACATGCAGTGGGAGAGTCACGGAGGACAAGGGGACAGATGGGGCGGGGGGTGCCCTTTGCATTAACTAGTGTCCTCACTAGTCAGAGTAGTCACTGGTGACCACACTCCTCATCGGTGCTGGGACAGATCAGAGCCAGGCACATCAGCGGTGGTCTGGCTGGGGGAGTGGGACTCAGCTGCCCAGACCATTCCCTGCCTGTCTTCCTGCTGTGGGAGGGACGGGGGTGATTATACTTTCTGCCTGAGCTCCACTGATGATCCTTGTCACAGGAGCTTAAAGAGAATGTGAATAGCCCCAGCGGGGAGAGGGCAGCGCCCCAAAACCCAGTGCAAACGTCCAACAGGCAGGGAGAGATCCAAGAGCATCTGCCTCTGTGCTTGGAGCTGGACCAGCTTCCCAGACCAGGCCTCCTCCACTAGAGGAAGCCAACACACAGAGCAGGTCTCCTGCTGTTCAGAGCTTTCCCACTCCCAGGAGCAGCTGGTTCCCTCTCAAAGCAGAGCCCTGAGCTAGCTCTGCCTCATGCAGCCAGTGGCCAGCTGAACCTCTCTCTGCGCTCACACGCCCCATGCAGGACTCGCCCTTCTGGCTTCCTGGGAGTCATCTTTAGAGCCTGGCCCTAAGGGTCTCCGTGCTCATGGCCTGTGGGAACCTGCCAACCTTGAATACATCTGCGGCTGTGGCCAGGGACAGCAGAGATCTCCTACATTTCCAGTGGCGGGAGATGCAGGCTGCCGCCAGCCCTGGGGCTGAGCTCTTGAGCTGAGCTATTCAATTAAAAGTCACCTGAGCGTTGAATGTGAGCTCCACGTCGTAACACAGAGAGCAGCGCTCGCCCCCGGGCATCCCACCCCAAGGGATATGGGGGAGCCGGCTCCCTAGATCACCACAGGAGGGCGCAGGGGGCAGAGGGTGCCTGTGAGGGGCTGTTTGGGATCTTCTGGCTCATGTCAGCCCAGTTAGACGTGATGCTCCATTGCAATGGCACATGGGGGTGGCCGCAGCATGTGTGAGCCCCAGTCCACGGGTGTGACAGCCCTGCTCCCCAGACTGCACCGTCTCTGCCTGTGCTGGAGGAGAAGTAAAATGATCAGTTTGTAGGAAGCTGCCTGCTCGCCGGGTTCATGTGCCCCCCCCCGCAGACAGCCTGAGGAGGGACAGAATGTAGACGGAGCAGAAGGGGTCATGGCCTTTGATAGCTATGTTGCTATCTGTAACCCATTGCGACACTCAGCCATCCTGACCAGTCAGGCCATAGCCAAGATAAGGCTGAGTGTTGGGATGAGGGGAGTCCTGTTACTGGGCCCACACCCATTCCTGGTGCAGCGGCTCCCACACTGCAGGACCAATGTCATTTCTCACACCTATTGTGAGTTCATGGCACTGGTGAAACTGGCCTGTGTGGACACTACAGTCATGACAGCCTATAGTCTGGTTGTAGCATTTTTCACCGGTGGCTTAGGCCTGCTCCTGGTTGTCCTGTCCTACGTGATGATTCTCTGGGCCACCTTCAGACTCTCCTCCAAGGAGGCACGGTGCAAGTCCCTCAGCACCTGCAGCTCCCACATCTGCGTCATGCTGGTGTTTTACACTCCTGCATTCTTCCCCTTCCTCTCCCACCGCTTCGACCACGTGGCTCCCCACGTTCACATCCTCATTGCCAACATGTACCTGCTTTTCCCTCCCATGATGAACCCCATCATCTACGGGGTGAGAACCCCGGGGATCCGGCAGAGGGTGCTCCACATTTTGAGCATGAAAGCAGCCTGAAGGCCAACAGGACAGTCAGTGCCTGGGAAGTAAGGTCCGTGCAGGTGACATCTAGGTCAGCAGGGCCCAAGATCCAGATGGCTGAGTCACTCTCCAATATGGAAACCCATCTTAGCCTTGCTGAGCTGCAGGGCTAATAAACAGGCTTGTCTGGGTCTGCAGCACAACACTGCTTTGACTTTTCACTGCTCTAGAACATTGTTATCACTTGTCATTTACACAGGCCCGGCCCAGATCAGGGCCTCATCGTGCATCATTCAGCTAGAGACCTTTATGGCCCAGGGGATTCTACCCAAACAGACAGGATGGCTGCTCCTCTGTCCCTGGCACACACCCTCTCACGCCCAGATGGTTACCCCTCTCCCCTTTCCCTTGCACCCTCTCAAGCCTAGTCTTCTGCTCCTCTCCCCTCGGAGAATCTTTCATGGGTTCCCAGGCCAGAAGGAACCTTTCTAACTATCTCATCTGACCGTCTGCCTGGCACAAGCCCCAGTCCTTCACTCAGTGATCCCAGCACTAAGTCTATATCTTGTGTTCAGCTCGAGCATGTATGTTTTTAGAAAGGCATCCAGTCCCAATCTCAGGTCTCAATCTCAGGCTGAGCGAGGGTTGGTGAGAGGGACAAGTTTTTGGTCTTCCACAGTTTTCTCACCAACAGAAGTTGGTCCAATAAAAGATATCACCTTCCTCAGCTGGTCTCTCTAATGTTCTGAGAGTGACATGGCTGCGACCCCGCATGCAATATATATTCCAAGCAGTTCAGTATATGTAAGAGGAGGAATAGTCCCGCCATTGTGGGGAACTTTTCCTGGCTTCTACACTACCCCGGTGAAGTGGGCTGGTGAAAACTCCAACAAGGCTGGGCCCAGGATTCCTGGGGGGCTCAACCCCCAACCCTGCTGTGGTCACCTAGAACAGGGTGTCTCTCCGCGCTGGTAATTTCCCTGTGGGATAGCTCAGTGGTTTGAGCATTAGCCTACTACGCCTAGAGGTGTGACTTCAATCTTTGAGGGGGCCATTTAGGGATCTGGGGCAAAAATCTGTCTGGGATTGGTCCTGCTTTGAATAGAGGGTTGGACTAGATACCTCCTGAGGTCCCTTCCAACCCTGATATTCTATGACCCACTGATTTAAAGTAAATATAAATTATTTAATCAACAATTCATTAAAAAAGAATAAGGAAAAAATGGGAAAGGTTAAAGGAAAACACATCACCCTGCTCTGTGGCAGGGAAAATCACAAATAGTGTCTCTGGAACGTCAGGGCAATTCACAGTGTGTTCCGTTTAGGTCCCAGGTCTCCTTCTCAGGCCCTGGCTGTGCTGCAGGGATGCTGCCGGTTGGACACTTGCAATGATGGTGGCCACACACCTCCGGGCTTTGGGTGGTGGGACCCTTCTTCCCAGTGTCAGCCCCCACTGGGCTAGGATCCCTCTCACAGCCTGGCCTGCAAGGACCCTTGGCTGGGGGTGCCTTTCTGCACTGGGCCCTTTGCCCAAGGTCTCCCCTCTTGGCTGGCCCCAGTTGCTCACCACACCTGGCTCCAGCCCCAGCTCCACTCATCCTCAGCACTGATGCTGCTTCTCAGGCCCCTCTGGCTCTGTGGCTGCAATCCTGCTCCCAGCACAGGATCTGCTCTCCCTGGGCTGTGTCTGGCTGGCCCAGCTCTGCTCCCAGCACAGGATCTGCTCTCCCTGGGCTGTGTCTGGCTGGCCCAGCTCTGCTCCCAGCACAGGATCTGCTCTCCCTGGGCTGTGTCTGGCTGGCCCAGCTCTGTTCCCAGCATAGGATCTGCTCCCCCTGGGCTGTGTCTGGCTGGCCCAGCTCTGCTCCCAGCACAGGATCTGCTCCCCATGGGCTGTGTGTCTGGCTAGCACAGCTCTGTTCCCAGCACAGGATCTGCTCTCCCTAGGCTGTGTCTGGCTGGCCCATCTCTGCTCCCAGCACAGGATCTGCTACCCCTGGGCTGTGTCTCTGGCTGGCCCAGCTCTGCTCCCAGCACAGGATCTGCTCCCCCTGGGCTGTGTCTGGCTGGTCCACCTCTGCTCCCAGCACAGGATCTGCTCTCCCTGAGCTGTGTCTGTGGCTCTGTGGCTGCAGCCCTACTACCAGGGCAGGTCTGCTCTGTGGGCTGCTTCTGTGACTCTGCTCCCAGCTCTGAGCTGCTCCCTAGGCTGCTTTTCTGGCCCCTCTGGCAGGCCCAGCTCTGCTCTCCAACTCAGCTCGGGCCCCTGCTCTCTCCTTAGCTCTGTCCCACTCTGTCTGACCCAGGCAATTCCAGCTCTCATGAAGGCCGCGTCCCCCGTGGCCCCTGACTCCCTCATTAACTTGCTCGCCCTGTCAATCAAGCTGACCGGGAACACTGGCCTCGCCCCCATTGTTCTTGGGGAGTGTCTCAGGGTCCTGATTTCCCATCGATCCCTCCCCTTTTACTGCTGGGAGCTAGCAACCAAAACACGCCCTCTGAGTGTTAGTGAGGGTGCAACAGTCCCCCTACATATATACAGTATTACACATTAACAGCAGTTAGAGAACCCAGACTGGGAGGAATGGGGGAGCCCTGAAGGGGCTGCTTTTCTATACAGTCACTCATAGACTCATAGACTCCAGGACTGGAAGGGACCTCGAGAGGTCATCGAGTCCAGTCCCCTGCCCTCATGGCAGGACCAAATATTGTCTAGACCATCCCTAATAGACATTTATCTAACCTACTCTTAAATATCTCCAGAGATGGAGATTCCACAATTTCCCTAGGCAATCTATTCCAGTGTTTAACTACCCTGACAGTCAGGAACTTTTTCCTAATGTCCAGCCTAAATCTCCCTTGCTGCAGTTTAAGCCCATTGCTTCTTGTTCTATCATTGGAGGCTAAGGTGAACAAGTTTTCTCCCTCCTCCTGATGACACCCTTTTAGATACCTGAAAACTGCTATCATGTCCCCTCTCAGTCTTCTCTTTTCCAAACTAAACAAACCCAATTCCTTCAGCCTTCCTTCATAGGTCATGTTCTCAAGACCTTTAATCATTCTTGTTGCTCTTCTCTGGACCCTCTCCAATTTCTCCACATCTTTCTTGAAATGCGGTGCCCAGAACTGGACACAATACTCCAGCTGAGGCCTGACCAGCTCAGAGTAAAGCGGAAGAATGACTTCTCATGTCTTGTTTACAACACACCTGTTAATGCATCCCAGAATCACGTTTGCTTTTTTTGCAACAGTATCACACTGTTGACTCATATTAAGCTTGTGGTCTACTATGACCCCTAGATCTCTTTCTGCCATACTCCTTCCTAGACAGTCTCTTCCCATTCTGTATGTGTGAAACTGATTGTTCCTTCCTAAGTGGAGCACTTTGCATTTATCTTTATTGAACTTCATCCTGTTTACCTCAGACCATTTCTCCAATTTGTCCAGATCATTTTGAATTTTGACCCTGTCCTCCAAAGAAGTTGCAATCCCTCCCAGTTTGGTATCGTCCGCAAACTTAATAAGCGTACTTTCTATGCCAACATCTAAATCGTTGATGAAGATATTGAACAGAACAGGTCCCAAAACAGACCCCTGCGGAACCCCACTTGTTATACCTTTCCAGCAGGATTGGGAGCCATTAACAACTACTCTCTGAGTACGGTTATCCAGCCAGTTATCCACCCACCTTATAGTAGCCCCATCTAAATTGTACTTTCCTAGTTTATCTATAAGAATATCATGCGAGACCATATCAAATGCCTTACTAAAGTCTAGATATATCACATCCACCGCTTCTCCCTTATCCACAAGGCTCGTTATCCTATCAAAGGACGCTATCAGATTAGTTTGACACGATTTGTTCTTTACAAATCCATGCTGGCTATTCCCTATCACCTTATCACCTTCCAAGTGTTTGCAGATGATTTCTTTAATTACCTGCACCATTATCTTCCCTGGCACAGAAGTTAAACTAACTGGTCTGTAGTTTCCTGGGTTGTTTTTATTTCCGTTTTTATAGATGGGCACTATATTTGCCCTTTTCCAGCCTTCTGGAATCTCCCCCGTCTCCCATGATTTCCCAAAGATAATAGCTAGAGGCTCAGATACCTCTTCGATTAACTCCGTGAGTATTCTAGGATGCATTTCATCAGGCCCTGGTGACTTGAAGGTATCTAACTTTTCTAAGTGATTTTTTACTTGCTCTTTTTTTATTTTATCTTCTAAACCTACCCTCTTCCCGTAAGCATTCACTATATTAGACATTCCTTCAGACTTCTCAGTGAAGACCGAAACAAAGAAGTCATTAAGCATCTCTGCAATTTCCAAGTCTCCCGTTACTGTTTCCCCCCCCTTACTGAGCAGTGGGCCTACTCTGTCCTTCGTCTTCCTCTTGCTTCTAATGTATTGATAAAAAGTCTTCTTGTTTCCCTTTATTCCCATAGCTAGTTTGAGTTCATTTTGTGCCTTTGCCTTTCTAATCTTGCCTCTGCATTCCTGTGTTATTTGCCTATATTCATCCTTTGTAATCTGACCTAGTTTCCATTTTTTATATGACGCCTTTTTATTTTGTAGGTCACGCAAGATCTCATGGTTAAGCCAAGGTGGTCTTTTGCCACATTTTTTATCTTTCCTAACCATCGGAATAGCTTGCTTTTGGGCCCTTAATAGTGTCCCTTTGAAAAACTGCCAACTCTCCTCAGTTGTTTTTCCCCTCAGTCTTGATTCCCATGGGACCTTACCTATCAGCTCTCTGAGCTTACCAAAATCTGCCTTCCTGAAATCCATTGTCTCTATTCTGCTATACTCCCTTCTACCCTTCCTTAGAATTGCAAATTCTATGATTTCATGATCACTTTCACCCAAGCTTCCTTCTACTTTCAATTTCTCAACAAGTTCCTCCCTATTTGTTAAAATCAAGTCTAGAACAGCTTCCCCCCTAGTAGCTTTTTCAACTTTCTGAAATAAAAAGTTGTCTGCAATGCAGTCCAGGAACTTATTGGATAGTCTGTGCCGCGCGGTGTTATTTTCCCAACATATATCTGGATAGTTGAATTCCCCCATCACCACCAAATCTTGGGCTTTGGATGATTTTGTTAGTTGTTTGAAAAAAGCCTCATCCACCTCTTCCACCTGATTAGGTGACCTGTAGTAGACTCCCAGCACAACATCACCCGTGTTTTTTACCCCTTTTAGCCTAACCCAGAGACTCTCAACACTTCCGTCTCCTATGTCCATCTCCACCTCAGTCCAAGTGTGTACATTTTTAATATATAAGGCAACACCTCCTCCCTTTTTCCCCTGTCTATCTTTCCTGAGCAAACTATACCCATCCACACCCAGGGGAGGTGCAGCTCACGGCCTTTCCCTGGCCACTCCTGCAGCATTTCAGCTACAGCTCACTTCTTCAGATGCACAGAATGGAACACACAGACAGGAGATATTTATACATACAGAGAACATGAAAAGGTGGAAGTACCCATACCAACAGGCAGAGCCTGATCAATTGAGATGTGCTATCCTCAGCAGGAGAAAAAAAACTTTTAAAGTGATAATTAAGATGACCCATTGAAGGTGTGAGGAGAACTTAATATAGGGAAATAGATTCAATTAGTGTAATGACCCAGCCATTCCCAGGCTCTGTTAAGGCCTGAGTTAATTGTGTCTAATTTGTAAATTAATTCAAGTTCAGCAGTCTCTCTTTGGAGTCTGTTTTTGAAGTTTTTTTGTTGCAAAACTGCCACCTTCAAGTCTGTCACTGAGTGGTTAGAGAGGTTGAAGTGTTCTCCCACTGGTTTTTGAATGTTATGATTCCTGATGTCAGATTTGTGTCCATTTATTCTTTTGCGAAGAGACTGTTCGGTTTGGCCAATGTACATGGCAGAGGGGCATTGCTGGCACATGATGGCATATATCACATTGGTAGATGTGCAGGTGAATGAACCCCTGATGGCATGGATGATGTGATTACGTCCTATGATGGTGTCACTTGAATAGATATGTGGACAGAGCTGGCATCGGGCTTTGTTGCAAGGATAGGTTCCTGGGTAAGTGTTTATGTTATATGGTGTGCGACTGCTGGTGAGTATTTGCTTCAGGTTGGGAGGCTATCTATAAGCGAGGACTGGCCTGTCTCCCAAGATCTGTGAGAGTGAGGGATCATCTTTAAGGATAGCTTGTAGATCATTGATGATGTGCCAGAGAGGTTTTAGTTGGGGGCTATAGGTGATGGCTAATGGTGTTCTGTTATTTTCTTTGTTGGGCCTGTCCTGTAGTAGGTGGCTTCTGGGTACTCTTCTGGCTCTGTTAATCTGTTTTTTCACTTCAGCAGGTGGGTATTGTCGTTTTAAGAATGCTTGATAGAGATCTTGTAGGTGTCTCTCTCTATCTGAGGGATTGGAGCAAATACGGTTGTATCTTAGAGTTTGGCTGTAGACAGTGGATCATGTGGTGTGTCCTGGATGGAAGCTGAAGGCCTGCAGGTAAGTATAGCAGTCAGTTGGTTTCCGGTATAGGGTGGTGTTTATGTGATCGTCGCTTATTAGCACAGTAGTGTCTAGTAAATGGGCTGCTTGTGTGGATTGGTCTAGGCTGAGGTTGATGGTGGGATGGAAATTGTTAAAATCACGGTGGAATTCCTCTAGGGCTTCTTTTCCATGAGTCCAGATGATGAAGATGTCATCAATGTAGCGCAAGTAGAGTAGGGGCATTAGGAAACGAGAGTTAAGGAAGCGTTGTTCTAAGGCAGGATTTTTAACAGAGTTCTGCTCCAGGAATATCCCCCATGACTAGAAGGATTTTAGTAGCAAGGTTCATGATCTTTTCACCCCATCCAGCAAGCTGGATGTTCCCTTTTCAGGGTTTGGAGTTAGTTACTGTTTGAAGAGTTCAGTGACTGATTTAATTGGGGTTGGTCCTGCTTTTAGGGGGGAGGTTGGACTAGAACCTCCTGAGGTCCCTTCCAACCCTGATAGTCTATGATTCCATGATACCTGAGCACCAATGTAATGCTTTTCCCAAGGACACAGCCTATTCTTGGGGTTTTCATTGCTGGGCCAGACCCCCACCCGGTTGTTTGCTTCCCCAGGGAGAGGCAGTAGGAGTGAGACGCAGCTGAGTACAGCCAGTGATGGGACTATCCTGGCACTGGGCCTAGCCTGGCAGGGGTAGGAACAGATACTGGAGTCTCAGGAGCAGGGTCGGTTCCAGGTACCAGCCCAGCAAGCAGGTTCCTGGGGCAGCCAAGGGGAAGGGGCGCCCTGTTGGGCACTTCGGCGGCAATTGGGCAGTGGGTTCCTTGGTCACTCTCAGAGGAAAGGACTTGCTGCCGAATTGTCTCCAAAGAGTGAGGCGGCGGGGGTAGAACTGATCGCGATCATGGCTTTTTTTCTTTTCCCAATGCTTGGGGTGGCAAAAACCTAGAGCTGGCTCTGCACAGGAGGCAAGAAGGGAGTGGAACTGTTTGCAAGGAGGTTAGGAAGGAAGGGCAGCTGTGTGGTCCCAGAAGGGCTTGTTAATGAGACCCAGGGCTTTCTCCATCTGCAGTGGGATGTATCTGAATCTCCACGGGGCAGGAGATCAGTCTCCCCTATTGTTACCATGGGAGACTGAGTGGTCCTTCCCCTACAACAAGGCTGGGTTCACCAGGCATAGCTCCACCCCAGCAGTGCGACCAGGTGGAGCTGATGACAATGGATTTGTCTCACTGTTCTCTAGGGGAGATTTGATTTCCTTGCCCAGTGCACCCTGCTGATGGGTGAAGAGATACCCCGGCTGTGGGGATGCAACACTCCAGTGGGGATTGTGAGCAATACTCTGCCAGAGGAGGTCCTCCCTTGGCCCGAGGGAAGTGTCCCCAGATGCACAGTCATTGCCAGGGGCCTGGGATGCCTGGGACCTTCTCCTATCCATGTGAAGGGGTCGGAGACTTGGGGGCATGACAGGAGCTTAGCCTGTTCAGTGATTTTCTTCAGGTAAGTTAGCAAAGAGAAGAAAGTCAAGGTAAGTGTGGGCCCCTTACTGAATGAGGGAGGCAACCTAGTGACAGAGGATGTGGAAAAAGCTCACATACTCAATGCTTTTTTTACCTCAGCCTTCACGAACAAGTTCAGCTCCCAAATTGCTGCGCTGAGCAGCACAGCTTTTGCTACCATCTCCCACAGCGTTCTTACCAGCAAGTTAAAGAAGTATGGGCTGGATGAATGCACTGTAAGGTGGACAGAAGACGGCTAGATCATTGGGCTTAACAGGTAGTGATTAATGGCTCCATGTCTACTTGGCAGCTGGTTTCAAGTGGAGTGCCCCAGGGGTCAGTCCTGGGGTCGGTTTTGTTCAATATCTTCATTAATGATCTGGAGAATGGCGTGCACTGCACTCTCAGCAAGTTTGCAGATGACACTAAACTGGGAGGAGTGGTAGATACGCTGGAGGGCAGGGGTAGGATACAGAGGGACCTAGACAAATTAGAGGACTGGGCCAAAAGAAATCTGATGAGGTTCAACAAGGACAAGTGCAGAGTCCTGCACTTAGGACAGAAAAATCCCATTCACGCTTACAGGCTAGGGACCGAATGGCTAGGCAACAGCTCTGTAGAAAAAGACCTAAGGGTTACAGTGGACAGGATGCTGGATATGAGTCAACAGTGTGAAGTCAGTCACACCCAGACAATGAACAGACCCTGCTAGACCTTGAGTCCATTTCCCTGTTATTATGCACTCAGTTACTGACAGGGAGACGTGGTTACATCAGGGAAGGCAGGACTCCTGGTTTCTGTCTGTCATTCTCTGTGTGACCTTGGCCAAATCAGATAACCCCGTACCTCAGCTTACCTATCTGTATAATTGGGATATGTTCATAGTGAGTTTCCTTTGCTAGGTGTTTCGAAACTCCTTCAATGAAAGGTGCTGCACCATCTGATGATAAGGATCAGAGGGGTAGCCATGTTAGTCTGGATCTGTAAAAGCTGCAAAGAGTCCTGTGGCACCTTTTGGAGTGACAGATGTATTGGAGCATGAGCTTTCGTGGGTGAATACCCACTTCGTCAGATGATAGTCACTGATGAGAATTACAGATCTCTGATCCCTTAGCTACAGCCCAATGTGTTTGCAGAAAGTGTTAGTGTCTCCCCTCAGTCATCTTTCTCCAGATATGTCTGTCTAATATCTACCCAGCCATCCTGGGCATTTATAGGGCCTCAGAACCTAGGGAGACTTAGTTTTATTACTAATAAACCATAATTTAAAAACATACGCAAATGCACAGAGCAGCCAATTCCTCTCTGACTCAGCACAGAGCCCCAGAGTTCTCATCTCCCTTTGGGAAGGTCCCTTAATTACTGTTTTCTCCTAAAGCTGGATGAATACCACAGAAGCAAAGACAGGCTTGGCTCCAGCTTGTTTTTTTCTCAGATGCCTGCATCTTCCCCTGAGGCTGAGTGAACCCCCTTGAGATTGCACAGAGCTGTATTATAAATGGTGCACACCCCTGTATCTGCTCTCAGCGTGGGTTGCTGCTGCAGATGCTGGGGTGAGAGAGGTGCAGGACACGGACACCTGAGGGGGATTCCCAGGGAAGACGCTTCCATCTCAGAATTCACAGGTACCATCTCTTGCTGCTCAACAAACTGAGTGCTACTTGGGTGTGATGGGATAGAGAATAGGTCTGTGATCCTTTCCGCTCTGCACAGCTGTTGAACATCCCAGAACCCTTTGCACAGGTGAGGAGTTTGCTCCAGTGTCATGTGTCAAAATGTCCCCCTTTGCTAGCCACCCTCATCCCCCGCCAGCAAAGGGACTCCAGCCCTGAGGTGGCTGCATTTCAGTTGCACAATGATGAAAAGTGATCGGAGATGTACAATAAAAGGCCAATTTCTGAGGCCCTGGCCTATGCTTTGTTCAACTCCCCTCAGAGTGCAAACTGAGTAAAGACCTGAGGAGCCAGCTGTGTGCTAGTGCATGGACACCATCACCTGCCCACTTTGTTGTTAACAGGGGAGAAAGGGGCTGTTACCTGACTTTTATCTGCTGGAAAGCCTGGTGACATCAGTTAAGGCTCCTCCCTGGAACAATTATCAGAATTTTTCAGCAAGGGCAAGACATCTCTCATAGCTTCATTCAAGAAACCAGTTAAATTCTTATGTCTGAAACTTTCAGAAAACAATTCAGCCTGATGCCAACGCCCAATGTGGGAAATTTCTGTCCAAATGCTTAAAAATTGACAAACTTATAAGCAATTGAAAATCAGGTCTTCTGATGGAAGGTGTCAGACAGCTTAACTAATGGCGGTGCCAGCAGCACCACCTACAATGACCAATCCATGTGTGAATCCCATTTAGCTAAGCTCTCTGCTGCAATAACGTATGTGGCAAGGAGTTCCACTGGCCAAATGTGTATTACGTAGATAATTTTCTTTTATTAGTGTTATATGTTCAGACTTACAATGAAATTGAATGTTCCCTTGTTTGTATGTTATGATACACATTAAATATAAATGCCTGATGTACTTTCCTCATCGATAGATTTATAGAGTTTAAGACTTAAAAGGACCATTAAATTATCCAGTTTGACTTCCTGTATAGAACAAACCATAAAATTTCACCCAGTTACCCCTGTATTGAGCTCCATAACTTGTGTTTGACTGTGACCTGGTCTATACTATGATTTCACATCAGTAAGAGGGTGAGAAGGCACTGCAAGGGTCAGCTACTCTAGCCCCCTCCCAAGGGGCAGAATTTGTTCCACCTGAACCATTCAAGAGAGATGATTATCCAGCCTCCTTTTGACTTCCTCCTTTGAAGGAGTTTCCATAACCTCCCAAGGCTTCCGTCCCATTGGCCTCCTCTTCTTGCAGTTACGACGTTTTTCCTGAGATTTACTCTAAATCTGCTGTGCTGTAGTTTGAACTCAGAGTTTCTTGTCCGGCCCTCTGTAGCAAGAGACAACAACTTTTCTCCAGCTTTTTTATGGCAGCTTTTCATGTATTTGAAGACTACTACCATGCCCCCACTTAATCTCCTCTTTTCCTTCAGCCTTTGTCGTATGGCTTCCCTCTCAAGTAGCTGAAGACTGTTGGCATGTCCCCCCCTCAATCTTCTATATTCCAAAGTAAAAATACCCAGTTCCTTCAGTCTTTTCTCTTATAGCTTCTGTTCTGTTCCTTGGATCATCTTTGTCTCTCACCTCTGGATTCTTTTCATTTTCTCTTTATACCCTCAGCTGGAATTGTCTATCTTCATCTTCCAGCCCTTGGATCTTGCTTTGCCTTTCTCTGCTAGATTAAAGACCCCAATATTACTATTTAAGATAAATAAATAAAGCTCTTTAAGTCTCTCTCACACTCTGTCATTTTCTTCAGCCCTGAATCATTTATGTGGCTTTTTGCTTCACTCACTTCAATTTTTCAACATCCTTTTTGAAATGTGGACCATGGGACTGGACACAGTCAGTTTCACCAATGCCAGGTGCAGAGGTAAAATCCTTCCCGTGCTCCAACTCACCAACCCCCTGTTTATGCATCCAGGGATCACGTCAGTGCTTTTGGCCACAGCATTGCACTGGGAGTTCACAATTATTAAGTTATCCACAGTGAACCCTAAATTGTTTTCACAGTCCCTGCCTTCCATGATACAGTGCCCCCGTCTATGGGTCTTGCCTGCATTCCCTGTTCTAAGAGGATCACTTTGCATCTGACTGTATTAAAATATTTTGTCTGCATGGCCCAGCTCACCAAACACTCTAGATCAATTGGTGTTCTGCCCTGGCACTTCATTGTAACCGCTTTGCCAATATTTGGATCATATGCAAATTTTATCTGCGGTTATTTTATATTTGTTTCCAGATCATTGGTGAAAATATTGAATAACATTGGGCCAACAAGTGATCCCTGCAGAATCCCACTGGAAACAGTTGCATTTGCTAACAACATCCCATTGTCAGCTGCTTTCTGAGGTCTGTCAGGTGGCCAGATTTTATTTCATTTAATCTATGTGCTACTGAGATAGTAGAGAATTCATTTTTTATCTGAGTGTTTTCCCTTACTTAGTCAAATGTCTCAGAGAAATCAAAGTCTATCACATCTGCACAGTTCCCTTGATCTACCAAATATGTACTCTAATTAAAGAATGAGATCAGGTTTATATGACAAGACACCTTCTCCATAAACCATGTTGTTGATTAGCATTAATTATATCACTAAACTTTTTCTGAAGTAATCTCATGTCAACTTTTCCATTTTTTCATAAAATTTCAATTGTTTAAAACTTTCCCTTTATCTTTTTAATAGTTAACATTTAACACAGTGCTGTTCTGTATTTGCATTTTTTTTTGGTTTGTTTTGGCTCAGCTGCTGCCTGATTTTGCACTTCTGGTTCCAAATGAGACATGTTGTTGATTGGTCAGTTCGTAACTCTGGTGTTTGTAATTCTAAGGTTCTGTGTAGATGCTCTTTAATGTTCTCCTTGATTGCTGATGGAGAACATTAAAGTGTGTCATCACCTCATGTGGTACGAGTACATCATATTGCTTCTTTCCAAGTGCAGAACAAAAATATATATGAAATATATCTACCTTTTCTGCAACATTAACAAGTTTCCTTTCTCCCTCTAGAATTTTGCCTAAACCTTTTATAAGATTTCTTTTGTTGTTAAAATGCTTAATGACATCCAAGCACAGATTTTTCCCTGATATCTTTAATGCCCTTTATCAATCTTAACTTCCAGTTTCTAGTTCTTGCTATCTATATTCCCGATTTCCCCCCATTTTTATATATTTTATATATTGCTTTTCCCTGCCCCACAATAGCTGCCTTCACTTTGCCACTGGAGTGGGTTTTTAGCCAAATTTGTCCATATTCATGACTGTGGTATCATGGCTTTTTAGCTGTTTAATCAAGTATCAGAGGGGTAGTTGTGTTAGTCTAGATCTGTAAAAAGTGACAAAGAGTCCTGTGGCATCTTACAGGCTAACAGATGTATTGGAGCGTGAACTTTCAGGGGCAAATACCCTCTTTATCAGATGTACGTAGTGGAAATTTCCACAACCAGGTATAAATGTGCAGGCAAGAATCAGTCTAGAGATAACAAGGTTAGTTCACTCAGGGAGGATGAGGCCAGTTTGGCCGATGTACATGGCAGAGGGGCATTTCTGGCACATGATGACGTATACTACATTGATGGATGTGCAGGCGAATGGACGGGTGATATTGTGGCTGATCTGGTTAGGTCCTGTCATGGTGTTGCTGCTGTAGATATGTGCGCAGAGTTGGCATCGAAGTTTATTGCATGCACATATCTACACCAGCGACACCATGACAGGATCTAATCAGATCAGCCACAACATCACCTGTTCATTCGCCTGCACGTCCACCAATGTTATACAAGTCATCATGTGCCATAAATGCCCCTCTGCTATGTACATCAGCCAAACTGGCCTCATCCTCTCTGAGTGAACTAACTTTGTTATCTCTAGACTGATTCTTGCTTGCATATATATACCTGCCCATGGAAATTTCCACTACTTGCATCTGACGAAGTAGGTATTCACCCCTGAAATCTTACGCTCCAATATGTCTGTAAATCTATAAGGTGCCACAGGATTCTTTGTTGCTTTCTATAGCTATTTAATATACTCATCTTAAAGAACTGCCAAGTTTCATTCCCATTTTCTCTCTGAAAATTTCCTCACCATCAGTTTTACTGATGAATTCCTCAGCTTTGAGGAATTAGCCTTTGGAAGCACTAAGTATCTCTAGATATTACTGGTTGGGAACTGTTCTCTCTCTGTCCATTTGAATGTAAACTGTTCCATTCTTTATTTTCCTCTCATCTATCATATGCCCCCTTATGTATCTCTTCTCTAAATGAAACAGTCCAAGCCTTTCCAGTCTTTCTACATATGGCAGCCTCCCCTAGTCTCATAGAGTTTCTTGAAAATCCCCTTTCACTCTACTACTATGGAGGGATAGCTTAGTGGTTTGAACATTGGCTTGCTAAACCCAGGCTTATGAGTTCAATCCTTGAGAGGACCATTTAAGGAACTGGGGTTTAACAAAAAAAAAAAAGTCTGGGAATTTGCCCTGCTTTGAACAGGGCATTGGACTAGATGCTCTCATGAGGCCCTTTCCAAGCCTGATATTATATGATCCTCTATAGAGAGTGGGTCACCATAACTGAACACATACCCAAAGCAGTTTATTCTCCATCCCATTATAAGGCATATCCACCCTAGTGTTTCCTGTTGGTGCTTATTATCATTTCCCACACATGGAGCACCATAAAATATGGAATTTGCATAAGTAGAGTCATTTTTTCATAATTAATTTATCTGAATAACAAAAATGTCATTTTCAGTGTATGAAGAGTGACCAATCTGTTTGTCCCGTGAGAACAGTTTCCAGTAGCACATGCAGTGTCTTATATTAACATTGTCTCTCCATCCAGGCATTTGTACTGCGACCATCACCCTAGAGCCTGGGCACATACAGGTAATCAGGAAAACATACAGTACATGCAGGAGACACTGTTCTGCCTCAAAGTTGGACACCTTCTCCCCTACTCCATGTCAATT
>NC_066617.1:367963874-368036717 GCF_025201925.1 Gopherus flavomarginatus | reverse complement strand
CCACCGCTACTTGGGTACATTCTGTCATAAGGATTCAGACCAATTTAGAGCATCCGTCTGGACTCCAGCTGCCTGCTAAGTGAGACAGCAGTATCTCATTGCGAACTGGTTCAAACAATGCAAAGAGATCCAGAAGGCTGAGTATGGGTGTCTGCCATCCATCCATTGACAGGAGGAGATGATCCATCAGTGCCTCTTAAGCAGGGGAAGAGGATAACAATAGATAGAAATGAGAAGTTATGAAGTATCGAAAATGGATCTGGGCAGCAAAAGACACCAGAGACAAATCCATGGCTAGCAGGTTAAGGAAAAGAAGAAGATTTTTAAGTATATTAGAAAGAAAGGAAATCCTGAGCATGGTATAGGCCTTTACTAGATAGAAACGGTTGTGACAGGTTGTCACGCAGGGTTAAGTCTCGGAAACATTGGAACCGATGTGTCTCCTAACACTTCAGCTGGGTTGACCTTTCTCATGCTGCTTTCCTGATGTTACACAGCCAGTCTCCCTAGGGACTGCTGTCACCCAACCCCACAGAGGTGGCATCGCACACCCAAGCAAGTCACCTGAATGCTTTACCTAAGCCACTTATCGATTTACAGTGGAGCACCAGACAATTTTTCAGCTCCCCAGCCTTGCACCCCTACTGCAGTAGAAACCCAGAATTATGCTATCGCGCACTGCACGGAGATCAGTACTGTTCAAGGTCACTAACATAATTTGTTTCCCTCTCCCCTCGATGTGGGGAAGATATGCAATAGCCTTTGTTTATCAAGCTGAGATTTCCCCAGACACTTCACTCAAAAGTCAGGTTAAGATAAATGATAAAACAAGTTTATTAATGACAGAAAGATTGATTTTAAGTTATTATAAGTGACAGCAAACAGATCAAACCATATTACTTAGCAAATAACCAAAAAAGCTAACAGAGCCTCATATACTAGACAGATAGGATTTGAATTAGCAATATCTCACCCTCAGTGATGATAGAAGCAGTTCACCAAGCTCCCATTAACAGCCCAGAAATCCCTTTCGCCTGGGACCTCCACTTCCACCAGTTTAATCCTTGTTTCTCCTGTCTGGCCAGGTTTTCTCTTGTGAGGGGAGTGAAGACAAGTGATGATGGCACTCCCCATTTTTATAGTCTTTCACATGGTGGGTACCCTTTGTTCCAAGCTAAGTTCCCAGCCCAGTTTGCGGAAAAATACAGATACCAAAATGGAGTTCATTTCCTGTGGTCAGGTCACATGATCGTGCATGCCCCACTGAGTCATAGCAGCCATAACTCAAATTCTGGATGAAACACTGAGTCCACTGTCTTTTCTGAAGGGTCACTATCACTGCGTAGCCTCTTTATTGTTGTGCCCCAAAAGTTAGCTGTGTGTGCTTTCAGCTTCACAGCATCTTTCAGTAACACATAGAATCATAGACTTTAAGATCAGAAGGAACCATTATGATCGTCCAGTCTGACCTCCTGCACAGTGCAGGCTATAGAATCTCACC
This sequence comes from Gopherus flavomarginatus, assembly GCF_025201925.1. Taxonomy (NCBI): domain Eukaryota; kingdom Metazoa; phylum Chordata; order Testudines; family Testudinidae; genus Gopherus; species Gopherus flavomarginatus. Next base: position 368,035,216 of record NC_066617.1, on the reverse strand, counting down.
CACCCACTCCTGTAAGAAATCTCTAACCTACGTCTGAGCCATTGAAGTCCTCAAATCATGGTTTAAAGACTTAAAAGTGCAGAGAATCTTCCAGCAAGTGACCCATGTCCCACACTGCAGAAGAAGGTGAGAACCCCCCCAGTCTGCCGTGGAGGAAAATTCCTTCCTGACCTCAAATATGATGATCAGCTAAACCCTGAGCATGTGGGCAAGACTCACCAGCCAACACCCAGGAAAGAATTATCTGTAATAACTCAGATCCCGCCCCACCTAACATGCCATCACAATTCATTGGGCATATTTACCACTAATATTCAAAGATCAATTAATTGCCAAAAATTAGGCTATCCCATCATACCATGCCTCCCATAAACTCATCAAGCTTAGTCTTGAAGCCAGATATGTCTTTTGCCCCCACTACTCCCCTTGGAAGGCTGTTCCAGAACTTCACTCCTCTGATGATTAGAAACCTTCATCTAATTTCAAGTCTAAACTTCCGGATGGTCAGTTTATATCCATTTTTTCTTGTGTCCACATTGGTACCGATGTATTTATGAAGAGCAATCATATCTCCCTTCAGCCTTCTTTTGGTTAGGCTAAACAAGCCAAGCTTTTTGAGTCTCCTTCCATATGACAGGTTTTCCATTTCTCGGATCATCCTACTTGCGCTTCTCTGTACCTGTGAATCTCCTTTTCTCACATTGCCCATAGCTACCTCCTGACTACACCCTGAGCTACACCCTGCCCACCTGCAGCCCCTAGCTACCCTCTTCCTCCACGCTAAGCTACCTCCTTCCTGCACATAGTCCCATCTACCCCCTCTCTTCACCTGTCCTTCCTGTGCCTACGCAGAGCCCCAGCTTCCCCTTCCTCCACCCTGAGCTACCTCCTGACTGCACACAGCCCTTAGTTACCCCCTACCTGCACCCCAAATGCAGTTTTCAAACATTTGGAGCTGAGCCCCCTGCCCCTGCATTCCCCTCCCAACGCCAAACCTCCCCTGATATCCTGCTGCCCCTGCACAGTCCGAAGCCAGAAGGGGCCATTGTGGTCACCTCGTCTGACCCCCTGCACAGCCCAGGCCAGAGCTCTGCCCCCAAACAATCCACGAGCACAGCTGTTAGAACAACATCCAGTTTTGATTTAACAATTGTCAGTGATGGAAAATCCACCAGGACCCTTGGGAAATTGTTCCCATGGTTAATTACTGTCCCTGTTAAACACATATTCATTATTTCCAGTCAGAATTTGTCAATCTTCAGATTCATGGCAGTCCTTTCTCGGCTAGACTGAAGAGCCCTTTCTTAAATATTGGTCCCCCATGTCGATACTCATAGACTGTGATCAAGTCACCCCTCAATCTTCTCTTTGGGAAGCTAAATAGTTAGAGTCCTTGAGTCTGTCCCCACCTTGAACGGTGGGTCTTGGAGCTGGACACAGGATTCAAGCAGCGGGTGCACCAGTGTCAGATACAGCGGGAAAACCACCTCTTTACCCCCCATGCAGCACAGGACCATGTTAGCTCTTTGGACGCACACTTCAGGCTCCTGTTCAGCTGCTTATCCACAACAACCCCCAAATGTTTTTCAGAGTCGCTGCTTCCCGGGATAGGGATAGGGCCCTGATGGTGTCAGGATCACCTGCATTCTCTGTTCCCAAATGGATGAATTTACATTTAGCCAGATAAAATTGCTTGTTCACAGTTTAACAAGAGATCCCGATTGCTCTGAATCCATGACATGTACTCTTCATTATTTACCCCTCCCTCAATTTGTGTGTCATCTGCCAACTTTATATGGGAGGAAATTATGTTTCAAAGAGGTTGGAGCTCGGCCGTTCTTAGTGGTATCAGATGACAGAACAAGGAGCAACGGTCTCAAGTTGCAGTGAGGGAGGTCTAGGTTGGATATTAGGAAAAAAAATTTCACTCAGAGAGTGGTGAAGCACTGGAATGGGTTACCTAGGGAGGTGGTGGAATCTCCATCCTTAGAGATTCTTAAGGTCAGGCTTGACAAAGCCCTGGCTGGGATAATTTAGTTGTGGATTGGTCTTGCTTTGAGCAGGGAGTTGAACTAGATGACCTCCTGAAGTCACTTCCCATGTGTAGAAATAATAGTAAACAGTAAATATGTCAAGCGACCAGCTTGGCTTAACAGTGAAATCCTTGCTGATCTTAAACACAAAAAAGAAGCTTACCAGAAGTGGAAGATTGGACAAATGACCAGGGAGGAGTATAAAAATATTGCTCAGGCTGCAGGAGTGAAATCAGGAAGGCCAGATCACACTTGGAGTTGCAGCTAGCAGGAGACGTTAAGAGTAACAAGAAGGGTTTCTTCAAATAAGTTAGCAACAAGAAGAAAGTCAAGGAAAGTATGGATCCATTACTGAATGAGGGAGGCAACCTAGATACAGAGGATGGGGAAAAGCTAATGTACTCAATGCTTTTTTTGCCTCTGTCTTCACGAACAAGGTCAGCTCTCAGACTGCTGCACTGGGCAGCACAGCATGGGGAGGAGGTGACCAGCCTTCTGTGGAGAAAGAAGTGGTTCAGGACTATTTAGAAAAACTGGACAAGCACAAGTCCATGGGGCCGGATGCGCTGCATCTGAGGGTGCTGAAGGAGTTGGCGGATGTGATTGCAGAGCCATTGGCCATTATCTTTGAAAACTCATGGCGATCGGGGGAGGTCCCGGATGACTGGGAAAAGGCTACTGTAGTGCCCATCTTTAAAAAAGGGAAGAAATAAGATCCAGGGAACTACAGGCCAGTCAGCCTCACCTCAGTCCCTGGAAAAATCATAGACTCATAGAATCATAAACTTTAAGGTCAGAAGGGACCCATGCAGCATGCAGGGATTTCACCCTAGTCACTGTACCTTTTAATTTTTGCTTAATTAACCTCATTTTTGCATAGTTCCCCTTTTTGAAATTAAATGCCACAGTGTTGGGCTGTTGAGGTGTTCTTCCCAGCACAGGAATGTTAAATGTTATTATATTATGGTCACTATTTCCAAATGGTCCACTGTAAGATTTACAAATTACAAGGACATTGTAGTACCACAGTCCCTCCTATCTGTCCCTCCTCCTGGCCTTACTGTCCCTTGTGTGAAAGTCTTCTGTTCTGGGGCTCCTGCTGTGTTTAAAGGCTCCAAGGCTCTCATTGACTGTCTCAGCTGACAACTTCCCTTTCCTCACTAGCTCGTTTCTCTTTCTGTAGTTTCTCTCTTTGGCTCTTCAGTACAGTTTGGAGGAGCGACACTAGGCAGAGTAAAGAAGCAATGTTTTTCCTTGCAGGGAGTGTCTGTGCCCACAGCTGGGACATCAGCAACCGCTGGAGATGCTACTGCTCAATTATACCTACTCCCACCCTTCCACATTCATCCTGCTGGGCATCCCGGGGCTGGAAGCCGCACACATCTGGATCTCCATCCTCTTCTGCACTGTCTACATCATAACACTGCTGGGAAACTGCACCATCCTGCTCATCGTCAAAACAGATCCCAGCCTCCACCAGCCCATGTTCTACTTGCTGTGCGTGCTCTCAGTCGTCGACCTAGGCCTCTCTACTGCTACAGTGCGCAGAATGCTGGGCATCTTCTGGTTTAACTTCAGAGAGATCAGCTTTGGTGGCTGCCTCACCCAGATGTTCTTCATTCACACCTTCACGGGAATGGAGTTGGCTGTTCTAGCCATGGCCTTTGACAGATACGTGGCCATCTGTGACCCTCTGAGATACACTGTGATCTTAGCGAAGAAGAGAATTGCACTGATAGGCCTGGTGATTATATTGAAGCCAGAAGTCCTCGTTTTCCCCATGATGTTCCTGGTTGACTGTCTGCCTTTCTGTAGTGCCTGTGTCCTTGCCCACGCCTACTGCAAGCACATGGGAACTGCAAAACTGGCCTGTGCAGACATTAGGGCCAATGGAGAATATGACTTGTTTTTAGTTTACCTCTTAGTGATGGATTTGATCATGATTTTCTTGTCCTATGTTCGTATACTACAGGCCGCCTTCCGGCTCCCATCCAAGGACGCACGCCTCAAGGCTCTCAGCACCTGTGGCTCCCACATGGCCATGATGTTCATATTCTACACTCTCGTGCTTTTCTCATACCTCACACACAGGTTCGGCCAGCAGATTCCCCGTTCTGTCCACATTCTGGTTGCCAGTTTCCACATCCTCATGCCCCCCATGCTGAACCCAGTCATTTACGGGGTGAGGGCGAAGGAGATCCATGAGAGGGTGCTGAGAATATTCCCCAGAGAAAGAGCTTCTTAACTCTGTGTTTGATGATCAGTGCGACCTCTAATAGAGCTTCTCACATCCCAAAGCATTATGTTTGTCTGGGGCTTTTTGAACCTGAAGGCAGTAATGATGCATTGCTGTCATTTCTCGTCTGCTCCGTGCCTTGGAGAACTGGGGTGAGACTGGCAAAGGCAGGGCAATATTCTCCTGTCACCAGTGACTTTCCCACTTATACGTGGGTCACTTCAACAAATCAAATTGGTCAAGAGGCTGTGGGAGAAATATCGAACCAATGTAGCCAGCTATAGCAGAGATACCAACAGATTTACGACCAGTAGTGTGTGGAGAGTGACCTTGGAACGCTGGAGAAAGGGCTAAAGTTCTTCATTCCAAAGCATGGTGAGGAGAACTCAAGCATGGCCCTTGCATCAATCCTCACTGCAGGGGATGTGAGGGAGATTCCCACACCTGAGCCATTCTGTTTCGGTGACAGATCTGAGTACAGCTGCCCATACTAGCCAAGAGCCATTGGTGGGCCTGGCCTCCTGGGACTTCTCTGGTTCTCTTCTGAACCCAGTTAGACTTTTGGCCTTTACAACGTCCCCTGGCTCAGAGATCCCCTTGTTTTTGGAGCCATCTCTTCTGAGATTCTTCAAGTTCCTTGTTTTCAATGTGAGACTCTTTGGGTTAAAATACTCCTGGGGAGCAGGCAGGGACGAAAGAGGCTGTACCAGCAAGGGGCTGCCGGGGGCAGAGAAATTAGAAAAGCCCCAGGGACACAAGGGTTGGGTGGTGTTTTGTTGGTGTTTCTCCTCTCTGGATCTAACGGGTGAGCCTCAGGCCTCCAGGGTATCCTAGGTTGAAATGTAAATGAAAGCTGAGATTCTCAGATCCCAAGGCCTGAAAGGCCCCCTGTGATCCTCTAGTCCGACCTCCTGCACAACGCAGCCTAGAGCCTTGCCCCAAACCATTCCTGGAGCACATCTGTTAGAAATCACCCAGCCTTGATTTAAAATTGTCAAGGACGGAGAATCCACCACTATTGTTTGTACATTTTCCCCTCACCAAAGGCTCTTAAGCAAATTAAGCTGTCACAGGATCAGAGGGAAGGTTCTCTCATGGATTGGAAAGTGGTTAAAAGATACGAAAGAAAGGGTAGGTATAAATGCTCAGTTTTCAGAATGGAGAGAGGTAACTAGTGGTGCCCTTCCCCCAGGGGTCGTCTCTGGTCCCAGTCCTAGTCAACATACTCATAAATGCTGTGGGAAAAGGGGTAGTAGCAACATTTTCAGATGACATAAAACCACTCGAGACAGTTAAGTCCCAGGCAGACTGTGAAGAGCTACAAAAGGGATCTCACAAAACGGGGTGACTGGCATAATCCTAACTATACATATACAATGATGGGGTCTAAATTAGCTGTTACCACTCAAGAAAGAAACCTTGGAGTCATTGTGGATAGTTCTCTGAAAACATCCACTCAATGTGCAGAGACAGTCAAAAAAGTGAATAGAATATTGGGAATCATTTAGAAGAGAATAGACAACAAGATAGAAAATATCATATTGCCTCTATATAAATCCATGGTACACCCGCATCTTGAATACTGCGTGCAGATGTGGTTGCCCAATCTGAAAAAAAAACAACACATATATTGGAATAGGAAAACGTATACAGAAAGACAACATAAATCATTAGGGGTATGGAATGGCTCGCGTATGAGAAATTAAAAAGACTTGGACATGACTGGCATGGAAAAGTTGAATAAGGAAATATTATTTTCTTCTGTACATAAGACAAAATCTAGGGGTCACCCCCTAAGTTTCTTCTAAGCTGCGCGAACGCACAGCAAGCTATCAAGGGCCATACTGGGGTAGAGAGATGCCCCTCCCCCGGCCTGGCCCAGCCCTGCCCAGCCCCGCTAGAGCTGCCATGGTAGTTGAGAGGTGTCCTGCACTCAGCTAGGTGCTTCTCCCCCAGCGCTGAGCTGCTGCAGCAAGAGAGGGCTGGAGGGATTCCTCTCTCCTCGCTGCAGTCCCGGGAAGCCTGAACCCCAAGGTGCTCATCCACAGCCCTACCACAGAGTCTGCACCCCCAGCTGGAGCCTGCACTCCCTGTAACAAGGAGTGATCTTGGGGGACACACTGAGAGTATCAATGCAGGGAAAATTGCTCAGAGTAGGGCAGTCACAGCCCAAGGCTGGGTTCTTTCGCTACTAAGGCACCAAACCAGCCAAACAGAGAGGACTTCGGTCTCACCCCTCTGGCTAACCAGGAGTCATCCAAGCAATTCCCTCCAATGCCGTAGTTCTCTTGTATCACCACCAATAACACCCCTTATAGGAACAAATGCTTATGAAAATCCATGTCCCCAATTAAAGGGTCTCCTGATCCCAAAGGACCAAGCCCCAGATCCAGGTCAATATATAACTCAGATTTCACCCACAAATCACACAGTTGCCAATCCTTTAGAATCTAAAATCTAAAGGTTTATTCATAAAAAGGACGAGATATAGATGAGAGTCAAAATTGGTTAAATGAAATCAAATACCTACAATAACTGCAAAGTTCTTGGTTTAGGCTTATAGCAGAGCTGGAATAAACTGCTGGCCAAATACAAGTTTCTGGAGTACATCTACATATTTGAATGCATCGTTTAGTCCTTGCTTCAGTTTGTAGCAGTCCCTCCAGAGGTTAGAAGCAGGATTGAAGACCAAATGGAGGTGTTTCCAGAGCCTTTTATATCCTTTGCCATGTGCAAGGACATCCCTCTGTTCTTATTGTGGAAAATCACAGCAGCAAGATGGAGTCTGGAGTCACATGTGCAAGTCACATGTCCATGCATGACTCAGTTTGCAGGTAGAGCAGCCATGGCTCACAGGCTACCTTGAACATTCCCAGGGAGGCTCCTCAGATGTGGATGGGAGTGTCCCAAGGTCCATTGTCAGTTAAAAGTTTCTTGACTGGGCACTTAATCTGAAGAGTCCCTTCTCAATAAATTGGCCAAATGCTTCATTGATGCTACTTAGAATCAAACACATTGAAATACAAGTAGCTAGCCAATATTCATAACTTTAAATATAAAAATGCTACACACATACAAAGAGCATAATCACAATCAGCAAACTAGAACCTTTTCATAAACACGTTACTTGTACAAGATTTGGTGACACATAGAAAAACATAAAATGTTGAGCAATAGTCAACATGGTTTCTGTAAAGGGAAATCGTGTCTTACTAATCTATTAGAGTTCTTTGAAGGGGTCAACAAATATGTGGGCAAGGGGGATCCAGTGGACATAGTGTACTTGGATTTCCAGAAAGCCTTTGACAAGGTCCCTCATCAAAGGCTCTTACGTAAATTAAGCTATCATGGGATAAAAGGGAAGGTCCTTTCATGGATTGAGAACGGGTTAAAAGACAGGGAACAAAGGGTAGGAATTAATGGTAAATTCTCAGAATGGGTAGGGGTAACTAGTGGTGTTGCCCAAGAGTCAGTCCTCGGAGCAATCCTATTCAACCTATTCATAAACAATTTGGAGAAAGGGGTAAACAGTGAGATGGCAAAGTTTGCAGATGATACTAAACTACTCAAGATAGTTAAGACCAAAGCAGATTGTGAAGAACTTCAAAAAGATCTCACAAAACTAAGTGATTGGGCAACAAAATGGCAAATGAAATTTCATGTGGAGAAATGTAAAGTAATGCACATTGGAAAAAAATAACCCTAACTATACATACAACATGATGGGGGCTAATTTAGCTACAACAGGTCAGAAGAAAGACCATGGCATCATTGTGGATAGTTCTCTGACGATGTCCACGCAGTATGCAGAGGCGGTCAAAAAAGCAAAGAGGATGTTAGGAATCATTAAAAAGGGGATAGAGAATAAGAGTGAGAATATCTTATTGCCCTTATATAAATCCATGGTACGACCACATCTCGAATACTTTGTACAGATGTGGTCTCCTCACCTCAAAAAAGATATTCTAGCACTAGAAAAGGTTCAGAAAAGGGCAACTAATATGATCAGGGGTTTGGAGAGGGTCCCATATGATGAAAGATTAAAGAGGCTAGGCCTCTTCAGCTTGGAAAAGAGGAGACTAAGGGAGGATATGATAGAGGTATATAAAATCATGAGTGATGAGGAGAAAGTGGATAAGGAAAAGTTATTTACTTATTTCCATAATACAAGAACTAGGTGTCACCAAATGAAATTAATAGGTAGCAGGTTTAAAACAAATAAAAGGAAGTTCTTCTTCACACAGCGCACAGTCAACTTGTGGAACTCCTTACCTGAGGAGGTTGTGAAGGCTGGGACTATAACAATGTTTAAAAGGGAACTGGGTAAATTCATGGTGGCTAAGTCCATAAATGGCTATTAGCCAGGAAGGGTAAAGAATGGTGTCCCTAGCCTCTGTTCATCAGAGGATGGAGATGGATGGCAGGAGAGAGATCACTTGATTATTGCCTGTTAGCTTCAGTCCCTCTGGGGCACCTGGCTTTGGCCACTGTCGGTAGACAGATACGGGGCTAGATGGACCTTTGGTCTGACCCGGTATGGCCGTTCTTATGTTCTTATGGTGCAACTATATGACCTTGGTTGCAACAATGATCTATATGGTCACACTTCATTAGGTAACGTCACATCCTCCAAAGCAAATTTGATGCAGGAAGGGAGGACACAAACATTGCTGACTGCATCCCAAGAGCTCCCCTATGTTGGCTCTCTCCTACTACAGCTAGTAGTGGTTAGAAACTGTGTCAGTGTATAACAGAAATGGATCATCAAAGTCATGTTCAATAACATGATTGAATGTCTTTACAAACTCAAGGTAAAACTTAGTTAAAACAATAGTGGATTGGAACTGCTCTTCCAGGATGGTTCCTGTATGTTTCATGTGATCTTGCCAAGAGCTAAAGAACATAGCTACTTTATCCATACAAGTGCTAGCAAATGTCTGGAACTCAATTAACATCAAGTCAACATAGATGTTAATGTTGTCCATAGTATAGGAAATTTGGCATTTATCTCATGCAATGCTACAGGCTGGGGACCAACTAGCTAAGCAGCAGTTCTGCAGAAAAGGACCTGGGGATGACAGTGGAGGAGAATTTGGATATGAGTCCGCAGTGTACCATTGTTGCCAAGAAGGCTAGCAGCATTTTGGGTTGAATTAGTGGGAACATTGCTAGCAGATTGAGGGAAGTGATTATTCCCCTCTGTTGAGCACTGATGAGGCCATACCTAGAGTATTGCATCCAGTTGGGGCCTCCCACTACAGAAAGGGTGTGGACAAATTGGAGAGAGTCCAGTGGAGGGCAATGAAAATGAATAGGGGACTGGGGCACATGATTTACAAGGAGAGGCTGAGGGAACTGGGTTTATTTAGTCTGCAGAAGAGTTAGGGGGGATTTGATAGAAGCCTTCTCCCCAACTGAAGGGGGGCTCCAAAGAGGATGGAGCTGAGCTGTTCTTAGTGGTGGCAGATGACAGAACAAGGAGCAATGGTCTAAAGTTGCAGTGGGGAAGGTCTAGGTTGGATATTAGGAAATACTAATTCACTAGGAGGATGGTGAAGCGCTGGAATGGGTTACCTAGGGAGTGGTGGCTTCTCCATCCTTAGAGGTTTTTAAGGTCCAGCTTGACAAAGCCCTGGCTGGGATGTTTTAGTTGGGGTTGGTCCTGCTTTAAGTAGAGGATAGGACTGGATAACCTTCTGAGGTCCATTCCAACTCCATGATTCTTCTATGATTCTATGATTTGATGATCACATGTTCAGTTCTTTCCCTCTGAAGCACATGCCATCTGTCACTGTTGGGAGATAGGATACTGGGAGAGACAGACCATTGGTCTTACCGACTATGGCCATTCTGATGTTCTTATCTAGATTGCAGATGTATCGCCCCCTGCTGTAATCGATTAGACCTCTCTCCTCTCCTAGAGCTGAGAGAGAACCGAGGAGTCCTCATGGGGTCTCTCTCTCTCTCTGCTGAGTTAGTAACAATATCCACTGTCTATGTCACTGATAGAGAGAGATGACTTTCTCTGGGCTTATTAATAAACAAAAGTGTTTCTATTAGTATAAAAAGTAGGATTTAACTGGTTTCTAGTAATAACAGACAGAACAACGTAATTCACAAAGCAAAATAAAACAAAACATGCAAGTCTAAACCTAATACATTAAGAAACTGATTACAGGTAATATCTCACCCTCAAAGATGTTCCAATAAGTTTCTTTCACAGACTAGTCTCCTTCCTAGTCTGGGGTCAATCCTTTCCCCTGGTACAGTCCTTGTTAGTTCCAGTAGACATCTCAGGTGGTAAGCAGGGGTTTCTTCATGACTGGCCTCCATTTTGTCCTGCTCCACCCCCTTGTATAGCTTTGGCTCAAGGTGGGAGTCTTTTGTCTGTGCTTGGCCCACACCCCTCCTTCTAAACAGAAAAATACAAGATTTAAGATAGATTTCAGTATCAGGTGACATGGTCACATGTCCCTGTGAGGCCCTGTTCTTCATTGCCCATGCGCTGGCCCACACCTACACAGGAAGGCTTACAGGTAAACAAGCCATTTCCAAATTGTTGTTTCTGAAGCAGCCTTAATGATCTCCACTTGATCTGACTACATTAGTTGTACAAGTTTATACCTTGTATTTTTAACTTCAGATATAAGAATGATACCTGCATACGAATAGGAAAATCAAATTCAGCATAATATAACTTTTCCAAAAATATGGTACAAGAGACCTTTTGCATAAAGCACATTCCAACTATGTCATTTTCAGATTCATAAGCCTATTTTCATAGAGCATATGAACTGCAATGTCACAGTAATGAACTATAATTTTTAAATATACTCAGATAAAGAGAGCAACCAATTCCTCTAGGTCTCAGTACAGAGCCCAAGAGTTTTCACCTCCCTTTGGGAAGGTCCCATAATTGCTGTTTACTCCTAAAGCTGGATAAATAACACAGAAGTGCAGACATGGAAGAAGAGACATTAGCTAGAATGTCTCCAGTCTCCAGCCTGTTTGCATCCAGATGCTGTTTCTCCCCTAGAGGCTGAGCGAACCCCCCTGGGATTGCACAGAGCTATATTATAATGGTGCACACCCCTGTGTCAGCTCTCGGCATGAGATGTTGCTGCAGATGCTGGAGTAGAGGTGTGGGAAACACTATCTGGAGAAGGGAAGTCGCTTCCATCTCAGGATTCACAGGTACCCATTTCTTGCTGAGGAGCTCACTTGCTCGACAAACCCAGTGCAACATGTGTGTGATGGGATAGAGAGTAAGACTGTGCTCCTTTCTGCTCTGCGCAGCCATTACATTTTCTTTTATCAGTGTTATCTATTCAGACTTTCAATGTGACTGAATGGTCCCTTGTTCGTGCGTGGTGAAACAGAGTAAATATAAATGCCTGATCTAGTTTCTTTATCGATAGATTCGTAGGGTTCATGGTCAGAAGGCACCAGTAGATCATACTGTATTACTTCCTGTATAATACAGGGTGATACATTTCACTCAGTTCCCCCTGTATTGAGGAGAAGGACTTGGGCTTGGGGTGTGCTACAGACCGCCGGGATCTGATTTGGATATGGATAGAGACCTCTTTAATGTTTTTAATGAAGTAAACACTAATGGGAATTGTATGATCATGGGAGACTTTAACTTCCCAGATATAGACTGGAGGACAAGTGCTAGTAACAATAATAGGGCTCAGATTTTTCTGGATGTGATAGCTGATGGATTTCTTCACCAAGTAGTTGAAGAACCAACAAGAGGGGTTGCCATTTTAGATTTGGTTTTGGTGAGTCGTGAGGACCTCATAGAAGAAATGGTTGTAGGGGACAACCTTGGTTCAAGTGATCATGAGCTAATTCAGTTCAAACTAGATGGAAGGATAAACAAAAATAGATCTGGGACTAGGGCTTTTTGACTTCAAAAGGGCTAACTTTAAAGAATTAAGGAAATTAGTTAGGGAAGTGGATTGGACTGAAGAACTTGTGGATCTAAAGGCGGAGGAGGCCTGGAATTACTTTAAGTCGAAGCTGCAGAAACTATCAGAAGTCTGCATCCCAAGAAAGGGGAAAAAAACCTTAGGCAGGAGTTGTAGAGCAAGCTGGATGAGCAAGCATCTCAGAGAGGTGATTAAGAAAAAGCAGAAAGCCTACAAGGAGTGGAAGAAGGGTGGGATTAGCAAGGAAAGCTACCTTAGTGAGGACAGAACATGTAGGGATAAAGTGAGAAAGGCTAAAATCCAAGTAGAGTTGGACCTTGCAAAGGGAATTAAAACCAATAGTAAAAGGTTTATGGCCATATAAATAAGAAGAAAACAAAGAAAGAAGAAGTGGGACTGCTAAACACTGAGGATGAAGTGGAGGTTAAGGATAGTCTAGGCTTGGCCTAATATCTAAATAAATACTTTGCCTCAGTCTTTAATGAGACTAATGAGGAGCTTAGGGATAATGGAAGGATGACAAATGGGAATGAGGAGATGGAGGTAGATATTACCGCATCTGAGGTAGAAGCCAAACTAGAATAGCTTAATGGGACAAGATCAGGGGGCCCAGATAATCTTCACCCAAAAATATTAAAGGAACTGGCACTTGAAATTGCAAGCCCATTAGCAAGAATTTTTAAAGAATCGGTAAACTCAGGGGTTGTACCGTATGACTGGAGAATTGCTAACATAGTTCCTATTTTTAAGAAAAGGAAAAAAAATGATCCGAGTAACTCTAGGCCTGTTAGTTTGACATCTGTAGCATGTAAGGTCTTGGAAAAAAATCTGAAGGAGAAAGTAGTTAAGGACATTGAAGTCATTGGTAATTGGGACAAATTACAACATGGTTTTACAAAAGGTAGATCATGCCAAACCAACCTAATCTCCTTCTTTGATAAAGTAACAGATTATTTAGACAAAGGAAATACAGTGGATCTAATTTACCTCGATTTCAGTAATTCATTTGACACGATTCCACATGGGGAATTATTAGTGAGATTGGAAAAGATGGGGATCAATATGAAAATCGAAAGGTGGATAAGGACCTGGTTAAAGGGGTGACTACAGTGGGTCTTACAGAAGGGTGAACTGTCAGGCTGGAAGGAGGTTACTAGTGGAGTTCCTCAGGGATCAGTTTTGGGACCAATATTATTTAACCTTTTTATTACTGACCTTGGCACAAAAAGTGGGAATGTGCTAATAAAGTTTGCGGATGACACAAAGCTGGGAAGTATTGCTAATACAGAGAAGGACCGGGATATCCTACAGGAAGATCTGGATGACCAGATCTGTAAACTGGAGTAAAAGTAATAGGATGAAATTAAATAGTGAAAAGTGCAAGGTCATTCATTTAGGGATTAATAATAAGAATTTTAGTTATAAATTGGGGACACATCAGTTGGAAGTAACAGAGGAGGAGAAGGACCTTGGAGTATTGGTTGATCACAGGATGACTATGATCCGCCCATGTGATATGGCCATTAAAAAAGCTAATGCAGTTTTAGGATGCATCAGGCGGGGTATTCACAGCAAAGATAAGGAGGTGTTAGTGCCATTATATAAGGCACTGGTGAGATTTCATCTGGAATACTGTGTGCAGTTCTGGTCCCATGTTTAAGAAGGATGAATTCAAACTGGAACAGGTTCAGAGACAGGCTATTAGGATGATCCAGGGAATGGAAAACCTGTCTCATGAAAGGAGACTCAAAGAGCTTGGCTTGTTTAACCTAACCAAAAGAAGGTTGAGGGGAGATATGCTAGCTCTTTATAAATATATCAGAGGGATAAATATTAGGGAGGGAGAGAAATTATTTAAGCTTAGTACCAATGTGGACACAAGAACAAATGGGTAGAAACTGGACACTAGGAAGTTTAGACTTGAAATTAGATGAAGGTTTCTAACCATTAGAGGAGTGAAATTCTGGAACAGTCTTCCAAGGAAAGTAGTGGGGGCAAAACACATATCTGGCTTTAAGACTAAGCTTGATACGTTTATGGAAAGGATGGTATGATGGGATATCCCAATTTTGGCAATTGATCTTTGATTATCAGCAGGTAAGTATGCCCAGTGGTCTGTGATGGGAAGTTAGATGGGATAGGATCTGAGTTACTGCAGAGAATTCTTTCCTGGGTGCTGGCTGGTGAGTCTTGCCCACATGCTCAAGGTTTAGCTGATCGCTATATTTGGGGTCGGGAAGGAATTTTCCTCTGGGGCAGATTGGCAGAGGCCCTGGAGGTTTTTCGCCTTCCTCTGCAGCATGGGGCATGGGTCACTTGCTGGAGGATTCTCTGCACCTTGAGGTCTTCAAACCACAATTTCGGACTTCAATAACTCAGACATAGGTTAGGGATTTGTTGTAGAAGTGGATGGGTAGGATTCTGTGGTCTGCTTTGTGCAGGAGGTCAGATTAGATGATCATAATGGTCCCTTCTGACCTTAGAGTCTATGAGTCTATGAGACTTGTGTTTATCAAAGATCTGGTCTAAGGTACGATTTCACGTATAAATAGAATTGTAGAACCCACAGGGTGAGAAGGGACCGCAAAACCCCCTGCCAAGATACAGGATTTGTTTTCTCTAAACCATCCAGGACAGATGAATGTCAAACCTTCTTGGGAAAACTTCTAGTGAAGGTGCTTCCACATCTGCATTGTCCTCCTGGCCTTAGAGTTAGGAAGTTTTTCCTGAGATTTCATCTAAACCTGCTCTGTTGTAGTTTGAACCCATTGACTCTCTGTTGCAAGAGAGAACAACTTTTCTCCATCGTTTTTTACGGCAGCCTTTCAAATATCAAATCCTCTTCCCTGAGACATGTAACTATATCAGTCAAGCCCGGGTGTAGACCCCACCATGAGGTCAACCTAGTTATTGCCTCTCAGGGAGGTGGATTACCTACGCTGATGGGTAAATAGTCTCTTCAATGAAGTGCTACAGCAGTGCCACTGTAGCATGTTAAGTGTAGACAAGCCCTCAAACAGATCATCCAGAAAAACATCCAGTCTGGATCTGCAGACATAGGAACCTAGAGAATCCACCACTTCCCTTCGCAGTTTCTCCCAATGGTTAATCACCCTCAGTGCTAAACACCTCACCCTAATTTCCACCTGAAATTTATCTGGCTTGGGCTTAGCTCTGCCTTTCTCCACTATATTGCAGAGCCCGTTACTACCCATGGTTTTCTCCCCATGAAATTCTCCATTTGATCGCCCTTTTGATAAGATAAATAGATGAAGCTCTTTAAATGTCTCACTGGTCGGCATTTTCTGCTGCCTCCAATCCTTTTTGTGCCTCTTCTGCACGTTCTCCAAATTTTCAAATTTTGAAATGTGGACCCCGGAACTGGATGCAGTCAGTTTTATCCATGCCATATGCAGAGGTAAAATCCTTCTCCTGCTCCAACTCACCACTACGATGAGTTGGTTTACACAGTGACCCCTAAATCCTTTTCAGAGTCCCTCAATTCCATAATACAGTGATCGAGTCTGTGGGTCAGGCCTGTGTTCCCTGTTCCGAGATGATAAGTTTGCATTTGACTGTATTGAAACATTTGTGTCTGCCCTGGCTGCCTCATGTAACTACTCTGACAAGTCTGGATCCTCCACTTTTTTAGCTGCAGTGATTTTCTATTTGCTTCCAGATCATTAATGAAAATGTTGAATAGCATTGGGCCTAGAACTGATCCCTGCAGAACCCCACTAGAAACACCCCCATTCCCTGCAATACCCCATTGACAGCTGCTTCCTGAGATTGGTCCGTTAGCCAGTTTTTAGTCTATTTTACGTGTGCTCTACTGATATTGGACAGTGTTTTTATCTGAATGTTTTCCCCAACTCCATCAAATGCCTCAGAGACATCGAAGTCTATTGTGCATGTGCAGTTCCCTTGGTCAACCAAACATGTACAGCCAATAAAGGATGAAAACTTATTTGGCAAGACCTGTTTCCATAAACCCTGTTGGTGACTCACATTAATTATATCCCTAGACTTTTTCTTAACTAATCCCATGCCAGATTTTCCATTTTTTCCTAATCTTGTCAAATCCCTTTTTAAAAATCTTTCCCTTTAATTTTTAAAAGTTGATGTTTCTGGTGTTTGCAACTCTCAGCTTCTACTGTAGCTGCTGCTTAACACCCTCCTTCACTGCTAATGGACTAGAAAGTATTCCATCACCTCATCTGATATGAGTTCTTTACTTTCTGAATGTGCAGTTGTGGCTTGTTAGCTATCTATACTCTCTTCTTAAAGAACTCCCAATTTTCCTTCCCATTTTTCTCAATATGTTTTTCCTCCCAATCAGTTTTGTGGATAATTTGCCATCTTTGAGGAATTAGCCCTTTTGAAATACTAAATGTCTGTAGAAATTACTGGCTGGGAACTGTTCGTTGTTTCTCCATTGGAATGCAATCAGTTCCATTCTGTTATTTTGTTCTCCTCTATCATATGCCCTCTTCTTTGGGGCTCCTTTAATCTAAACAGTCTCAGATTTTTCAGTCTGTTGGCATATGGCTTCCTCCTCCATTCTCACAGCCTGTCTTAGAAGTCTCCTTTCCATCTGCTATATCCTTTATAGAGACTGGGGGATCAAAACTGAGTGCGTTTCCAGAGCAGGTTGATGTCTCCCCATTCCTTAGGCATCTGAACGTTTCTTTGTTTTGGCCACTACTATAAATGAGCAGGTGTGTCCATGGAACAGCTGTTGATGATACCCAGGTCTTTTCCCTCAGGTGGTTCTACTTGGAATGTTTCCCCTTGATACATGGATTGGCAAAGTTTTGGGAGGTTTGGGGTTTTTTTTAAACTTTCAGATTTGGAAAATGAAAATGTGTGTGAAGAGGAACCAATCTGCTTCACCCATGAGAAAAGTATCCAGTAGTGCATGTAGTAGCTCTTATTAACATTGTCTCTCCACCCAGGCTTTTGTACTGCAACCATCACCCTGGATCCTGGGAACACATCAGAGTTGGACACCTTATCCCCTACACCATGTCAGATTCCAACAAAACCGACTTCACCAATCCCTCCAGCTTCATCCTGCTGGGCATTCCTGGCCTGGAGGCGGCCCACATCTGGATCTCCATCTCCTTCTGCACCATGTACGCTATAGCTGTCTTGGGGAACTTCATTATCCTGTTCATCGTGAAGACGGAAGCGAGCCTCCATGGGTCCATGTATTATTTCCTCTGCATGCTGGCCATCACTGACCTGCTCCTGTCCACAGCCATAGTGCCCAAAATGCTGAGTAACTTCTGGTTCAATTCCAGGGAAATCGATTTCAGTGCCTGCCTCACCCAGATGTACTTCATTCACTGCTTCTTAATGATGGAGTCTGGGATCCTTGTGGCCATGGCTTTTGATCGCTACGTGGCCATCTGTGATCCCCTGAGACATTCCACCATCCTGACAAACTCTGTCATTTCCAAGATTGGTCTGGCCGTGGTGATGCGTGGCATCATGCTCGTACTGCCCTATCCCTTCCTGGCGAGACAGTGGCCATATTGCAGAACCAACATCATCTCCCAGACATACTGTGAGCACATGGCTGTGGTGAAGCTGACCTGTGGCGACACCCACGTCAGTAGATACTACAGCCTCTTTATGGTATTCTGTGTGAAGGGTCTGGATATGATTTTTATCGCAGTGTCCTATACCCAGATCCTCAGGGCCATCTTCAGCCTCCCCACAAAGGATGCCCTGCTCAAGACTTTGGGGACCTGCAGCTCCCACCTCTGTTCCATCTTAGCCTTTTATATCCCCCTTCGCTTCTCCTCCCTCACACACCGGTTTGGCCATAATGTGCCCCTGCATTTCCATGTTCTCATTGCCAACGTGTACTTCCTGGTGCCCCCCATGCTGCACCCCATCATCTACGGGGTGAGGACCAAACAGATCTGGGGCAGGGTGCCCTGGATCTTTACTCATAAAGGGACCTAAAGTTTTCTCTTGGTGCTCTGGCTCTCAGATCGAGCTCCGTGCAGAGCTGGCTGGTGACATGGTGCTGGGTCCCCTTCCTGAATCACTCACTGTGCAGCCAGAGAGACATTAGACCCTTTCCTGAGCTTACTGTGCTGTGTCAGTGTGAGAAACTGGGGAATCGGTCAGTGTAGAACTCATTGGTTTGCCATCCTTCTAATTACTGATAACTGGACCTCTGCACATATAAGAACATAAGAACGGCCATACTGGGCCAGACCAAGGATCCATCTAGACCAGTGTCCTGTCTGCCAACAGTGGCCAATGCCAAGTGCCCCAGAGGGACTGAACAGAACAGGGAATCAAGTGATCCATCCCCTGCCACCCATTTCCAGCTGCTGGCAAACACATACCATCCCTTCCCACGTTGGCTATTGATGGACTTTCACAACACCCTTGGCAAGGAGTTCCACAGACTAGCTGTGTGTTGCGTGAAGAAATACTCCCTTTTGTTTGTTTTAAACTGTTGCCTATTAATGTCATTTGGTGAACCCTAGTTCTTATGTTATGAGAAGGAGTACATGCCACTTCCTTATTTACTTTCTTCACACCAGTTATGATTTTATAAACCTCTGTCATATCCCCCCGTAGTCATCTCTTTTCCAAGCTGAAAGGTCCCAGTCTTATTAATCTCTCCTCATAAGGAAGCCGTTCCATACCTCTAATCATTTTTATTGCCCCTTTTGGAACATTTTCCAATTCCAATATATATTTTTTGGGGTGGGGCAACCACATCCGAACACAGTATTCAAGACGTGGGCGTACCATGGATTTATAGAGAGTCAATCTGATATTTTCTGTCTGATTATCTATCTCTTTCCTGGTGATTCCCAACATTCTGTTCATTTTTTTCATGCTGCTGCACACTGAGTGGATGTTTTCAGAGAACTAACCACCATAACCCCCAGGTCCCTGCCCCTTACCCCGCTTCTCCCCACAAGGCCATGCCCCTGGTACACATCTCCCCTCAAGGCCACAGATACTTCTGCACCTATTCCCCCAAGACACAGCCCCTGCTCCATCTCTTGCATCTGTGCCCCACTCCCCTCTCCGCCTCTTGCCCCAAGTCCCCACCACTGCTGCTCGCTCTTTTTCCCCCTCCCTGTCCCCCACTGGATCACCTCCCCCTCCATCTGCTCCGGAGCTGTGACGGGAGCTGCTGCAGCCTGACAAGGAGCCTGCAGTGAGGGCAGCGAGGATGTAGTGCTGGGGCTGATCGGCCAGTCGGGATCGGAGAGGGAAGCCGGGAAGCCGTATAAAAGCAGCTGAGGGTTGGGAGCAGGCCTGTGTGGCCGGCGAGTGGGATTGTGCACCGTACAGCTTGTGGGCCCTGAAGCTCAGCTACAGAGTCCTGATGGCAGAGACCCTTGTGTGCTTTATTTCTTTAGCTTTCAGCTCCCCTTTGCTCCTCCCGGTGGGGGGCCTGTAGCAGGCAGAGCCCTGGAATGGGGATGAGCTGGGAGCCCTTTGCCTTGAGCCAGGCCTCGGGGGCAGGTGTGACTTTATTGATATAAACTGGGACCATATAGAACATGGTTTGCAACCAAGGTCCTGTAGTGGCACCAAATCTTATGTAAAGGGGGTCATATAAGGTGTCTAAGACCAGGTTATGGGTTACTGGTTATGATTATGCTGTCTGTATGTCTGTATCATGATGTAGTTGAAGTTATAAATATTGGCTGTATACTGTCTGTATTTCAAATTGGTGCTGCAGTTCTGGGAAACACCCCAGACAAGTTGGTGTTAGCTCTGCTTAGCCTGCTTGATGGCCTATTAAGGACCCATTGAGAGGAGGCAGATACGCCTTGTGACTCAGCAAAGTATGCAGGGATTTGCCCATGTGACTCCAAACTCCATTTTGCTGTAATTTTCCACAGTAAGAACAAAGAAGTGTTCTTACACCTGGAAGTGCCTATATAAGGCTAATGCCTCATCTCCATTTGGTCTTCAATCCTGCTTCCTACCTCTGGAGGGACTTTGCTACAAACTGAAGCTCTAGACAAAGGACTGATGACCCATCCCAGCGGGGGATGTTCTCCAGAGACTTGATTTAAACCTGCAGTTTACTCCATCACTGCTACAAGCCTGAACTAAGAACTTTGCCATTACTGTATGGAATTGATTCCATTTAACCAATTCTAGCTCTCATCTCTATCTTTTTCCCTTTATAAATAAACCTTTAGATTTTAGATTCTAAAGGATTGGCAACAGTGTGATTTGTGGTTAAGATCTGTTGTGTATATTGACCTGGGTCTGAGGCTTGGTCCTTTGGGATCGAGAGAACCTTTTTATTTTACTGGGGTGTTGGTTTTCATAACCATTCATCCCCGGGACGGGTGGCACTGGTGGTGATACTGGGAGACTGGAGTGTCTAAGGAAATTGCTTGTGTGACTTGTGGTCAGCCAGTGGGAAGAAACCGAAGTCCTTTTTATCTGGCTGGTTTGGTTTACCTTAGAGGCGGAAAAACCCCAGCCTTGGGCTGTGACTGCCCTGTTTGAGCAATTGGTCCTGAATTGGCACTCTCAGTTGGGTCCCGCCAGAACCACATCGTCACAGTAGGGCAAGGGATCAGCTTTGGCGCTAGGAGGACAACAGCTGAGAGAGGTGGAAGGCTTGTCCCCTGCATTACCTGGGAAGGGAGGATGCTAGGCAGAGGCATTGGTAGCTCACAGGGAGGGAGATCAATGAGACACCTTCCATTAGCCGACTGTTTACACACATACACGGCACCTTCTCTGGAGCTACAGTGGATGCGTTGCCCAGGGGCTGAAGCTGGACAGTGAAGCTGAGTCTAACAGACGCTTTGCGTGATGCTTTTGATCACTAGGTATAGAAGCTCTGTAGCTAGGCTGCTAGGCAGTGTTATCCCCGTGTCATGGATGGACTGAGTGACACAGAGGTAAAGTGATTTACCCAAGGCCACACAGTGAGTTGGTGACAGAGCTGAGAATAGAAACTGGGAGTTCCAACACCGCAATCCACCCTCCCTCCAGCACCACTGCTCTGGCCATGAACGGGCATTGATCCCCTGGGCTGTATTAGACACACCGAGGCTATTTGGGTCTTGTGATCAGTGG
Source organism: Gopherus flavomarginatus (assembly GCF_025201925.1). Taxonomy (NCBI): domain Eukaryota; kingdom Metazoa; phylum Chordata; order Testudines; family Testudinidae; genus Gopherus; species Gopherus flavomarginatus. The sequence goes on along the minus strand of NC_066617.1, from coordinate 368,013,923 downwards.
AGTTGCAGCTCTTCAGCAAGAGGAATTTATCAAAGAAACAGCTAAAAACTCTGGCCACAAAACAGGTTTCCACACAGCTCAGTTTTCAGCCTTGTCTTGCTTGTTTACCAGGGAAGACACACTACCCGGAACCCTGCACAGCGCATAGAGTCCAATGATGTGCTGCAAGGAACCACATCAGTGCAGTGTGCGACTCAACAGCCCTGATTAAGGCCCTTTGGTAGCAGAACCCTAAACCTAATAAATAGGCATCTTCCCTCCCAGCTCACTGGTCTCTGCTGATGCCTTATCTCTAGTTAAATGACTTGGGCCAAATCCTCAAATGGTGCAAGTGGGTGCATGGACTAAACAAGCCAGGCCTGAGTGAAACTAAGCAAGGGATTGGCAGCTAGGGACTTGTGAGCTGTTCTTGGCTCAAGACACTTCCATTCCTGCTGCCTCAATTTCCCCATCTGTAAGAGGGGGCTACCTCCTGATTGTCTGTGAAACACCTGTCAGTGGCGTCCATACATCACCATGCCTCAGTAGGATGCCGCTGAGGATGCCAGATTCAGAACAAATTGCCCTGGGGAAAGGTTGTGGCTGGGAGCTGCTAAGCTGGGCTGATTGGGAAGTGGCTGCAGCTGGGCCACACCCCAATCAGGCCCAGCTGGTCCCTATAAAAGGCTGTGAGCCAGAGGCCCAGAGGGAATCTCCTCTGGCTGTCGAGGGAGATGGGCCTGGGTGCAGGGAGCTGGACACAGGGTACCTGAGTGGAGCAGGGCTGGGGAAAGGCAGAGGATCTGGGCAGCTCCAGCCTGGAAAGGCCCAGGCTGCAGCCTAGCACAGGGTCAACAGGTACTGGGGGTTGCAGAGGGCAGCCCAGGGGTAGGGGCAGGCCAAGGCAGCAGGTCCAAACCCTCCTTGCCAGTGATGAGTGGCTGATGCTGCAGTCTGCCCCAGGGCGTGGGGCTAGACGATGACTGGCAGTAGCCTGATACTGAGGCGAGGTTGGGATAGTGGGTGGGGGTTCCCCAGGGAGGAGAAACCCTAAGAGAAAGGGGTTACTGCCAGGGGGCAGCACCCCAATTAAAGGGGAATTGGCGTCCAGGGAGGGAGACGGGGCCAGAGGACAGGTGGATCACCGGCCTGCAGAGGGCGCTCTGGGCTGGAAATTGAGCTAATTCCCAGAGAGACCAGCAGGAGGCGCAGCAGGGGTGAGGCCGCATATCTACAGGCAGATTCACCCCCCGACTGGTGGTTGTACACAAAGTGAGGAACAAAAGTGAGGAACTTCTATCTCACCGCACTGGTTAACTAGAAGTCAAATATGCCATGTCCCGAGGCATCCCAGCCCTTGGCTCGTCACCGATCTCTGGACACCACGATGAGCAGTCAGTGAACGTCAATTTCACCACCTGTAGAGTCCTAATCTCAAGAGACACGAAAGGTTAAATAATAAAAGAAGAAGAGTTACAAATGGTTCATAGATCAGAGACATCTGAGTGGTTTTTCAGTGATCAGAGATCAGGATCACGGCAGTGATGGACTAAACTGCCTGCTTGCAAAAGTCTCTCCAGAAATTACCCAAGCAAGTTGGGGTCACCAGTCCTTGTTCAGAGCTTCCTTGTATGAAACCAGTGCAGAGAAATGGAGTTAAGATGAGTCCAGGGTCACATGAGCATATTCTATGTCCTTACATGCTCTGATGACTCACACGATCAGCCATTTCCATAGTCTTGCGTAGGCGCGTTTCTTCTATGGCCCTTTGAAATCGCTGTCTCCTCCAAGGGCCACCAACATCTAGTCTTATCCACCGGAAGGGTTTTACAGAGGAATACAACACATTGAATCACAAGACTGGAAGGACCTCGAGAGGTCAGATAGCACAGTCCCCTGCACTCATGGCAGGACCGGCACCATCCAGACCATCGCTGACAGGAGTTTGTCTGACCTGCTTGTAAAAATCTCCAGAGATGGAGATTCCACAACCTCTCTGGGCAATTTATTCCAGTGTTTAACCACCCTGAGAGGAAGTTTTTCCTAAAATGTCCAACCTAAACTGCCCTTGCTGCAATTTAAGCCCCTTGCTTCTCGTCCTATCCTCAGAGGTAAAGGTGTAAGATACCAGTAGACTGTCAATAATGATAACTTCAGACACAAAACTGATACGTGCATGTAAACAGGATAATCATACTTAGCAAAAATGGCCCTATTCAATCACGTAGCATCACACCATATCCTTGTTCCCTGATGGTGCAACAGCTGCTAGACACCTAGCAAATGGCATTGCCTGGGTTCTAGCAGGGAAAGGAGATGAGACACTACAGCCACTGGAGGACAGAAAGAACAGATAAAAACTGTTTTTCCACAGGGACCATGCTCCTTGCACAAAGAACAGAGGAAAAAGTTTTTTAAAGTAAAAGGTGGATGTCTGTGAACTTGGCTGTTTCCTCCAAGCGTCGCCAGCCAGCCCCCCGGCTTTGAACAACCGTAACTTGTGTTTGACTAAAGCATCTTCAAGAAAGACGTCCAGGGCTAGATCCACAAAGGTACTCAGGTAAATACTGAATGTAGGCACCGCTGCCTTTCTCAACCCCCAGTTCATCTGCTCCCTGACCCGGTAGGAGCCTAATGTTCCGCCAGTAGCCTGCACAAAGCAACCTGAGCGCTGATGCTGCTCCACAGCTCATAGGCACCGACTCTGTGGGTGCTCCAGGGCTGGAGCACTCATGGGAAAAAAACAGTTGCTTAGTACCTATTGGCAGCCAGCTGCTCACCCACCAGCAGCCCTGCCAATCAAATCCTTCCAGTGCCTCCCACCCGCCACAGATCAACTGTTCTGCAGCATGCAGGGGGTGCTGGGAGGGAGGGGGAAGAGTGGGGATGGGGATGATGTCATAAACATACAGCTAAGGGTAGCATAAAATCCCTCTTCACCTGTAAAGGGTTAATTCCTCTTTTACCTGTAAAGAGTTAAGAAGCTGAGATAACCTGGGTGGCACCAGACCAAAAGGATCAATGAGGGGAGAAGACGCTTTCAGATCTGTGGGGGGAGGTTTTTGTTTGTGTCTTTGTTTTATTCTCTTCGAGCCAGCAAGGAACCAGGGCAGGAAAAATACATCTCCTTCAGCATATTGAGAAATAGTAAGTGATAGCAAAGAAATGCATTAGATTATCTTTTGGTTTAGCTTGTGAATTTTCTTTCTGCAACTTCACATCTCTGCTTTGAAGCGGAGAAAAAAACCTCCAGCTGCAACATGAAAAAACATCAATAAACAACCAACCAAAACCCGCTCTGCTTTCCAAGCAGCCAAAGAGGAAAAAAAGTTGTCCTTTTAAAATCTTACTGGGCTTTTGGTTCAAAATGATCCCACCGCGCTGCCACCATGTCAGGGTTCCTTCCCCACTCTGAACTCTGGGGCACAGATGTGCGGACCCACATGAAAAACCCCCTAAGCTTATTTTTACCAGCTTAGCTTAAAAACTTTCCCAAGGCACAAATTCAACCTTGTCCTTGAACAGTATCCCTGCCACCACCAAGTGAGTTAGACAAAGATTCAGGAAAAAGACCACCTGGAGTTCCTGTCTCCCCAGACTATCCCCGCAAGCCCTTCACCTCCCAGAACAGAGAGGAACTCAGCACTTAGGCTGCTCAGAGTCTTTGCTCAGGCCTCAATTCTGGTGGGATTCTCCAGCAAGGTGTAAGGATCAGGCCCTTTTCCTGCACGTCGAGGAGCCCCTCGTACTGCAGAAGAGAGACTCTGCCAGGGAGGGGGCCCTGGGACAGACGCCATCCAGCAGCTCTGGCCCTGGTCACCAGTGGGAATATTGCACTGTGTGATGGCCCTGGATGGACCTAGGGCAGAACGGGGCAGCTCCGGGGACCACCTGAGCGCCAGTCGTACCTGGGGCAGCTCCTGGGGATCCCCTGGGAGCCAGTCGTACCTGGAGCAGCTCCTGGGGACCCCCTGGGGGCCAGTCGTACCTGGGGCAGCTCCCGAGTGACCCCCTGGGGGTCAATTGTACCTGGGGCAGCTCCTGAGGATCCCCTGGGAGCCAGTCGTACCTGGGGCAGCTCCTGGGGATCCCTTGAAAGCCAGTCGTACCTGGGGCACTTCCTGGGGATCCTCTGGGGCCCAGTCGTACCTGGGGCAGCTCCCGGGGACCCCCTGGGGCCTGGCGATACCTGGTGTATGACGGGGCCTGTCATGGGGACCTCCGGGGCCTGGTCACACTGTAAGGATCAGGCCCTTTTCCTGTAGCCATATGATAAGGTCTGTAGCCACAGTGTAAGGCCTAAAAGCCTGCTGCCTTTGTCTGCAGCCAGATTGAAAGATCAGGTGGACACGGTGCCCTCGTTGGGCTTGGACAGGAGAATTCATTCAGTCTCATTCCAGTGCTTAAAAACCCAGGTGCTCTGCACTGGAGAAATACCCGCAATGAGCTGGATGAGCAGGCAGAGAGTTCAGCTGTGGGAATCGAAGTGCCTCCATTTTTTTAGTTTCAGCATGGGGGAGCCATTTAGGGTTGCCAGGTACTGGGCTTTCAGCTGCAACAGCTGCCCTCTGTCCACAGGAACGTTCTGTTGGTGTTGGTTTTCCTGAGTCTGTTGCCCTGAAGTGACTGTGATGCATTGGCAGGTTTCTGAGTGGGAGCAAGAGTGGAGTCCCGGGGTTCACACCTCACAGGAGTGGGGAGCTCACAACCTCCTGCTAGTTCTGAAAACCTCAGATTCACCTTCAGAGGACGGTGAAGGTTCAGACTCCCTCTGCCAGCCTTTCCTCTGCATCCCACCCAGGGAACAGCCCCTACCAGAGCTGGAGTCCATTTCCCCCTTGGTGTGATGGAGAGACCGTGATTACAGCAAGGAATTTAGGACTCCTGGGTTCTGTCTGTCATCCTGCCACTCAGTCTCTGTGATACCTTGGCCAAGTCACCCCTCCTTGTGCCTCAATTTACCTATCTGTATATTAAGGATAGTTTACCTGTCTGTATAGGAGGGTGGTGAAGCACTGGAATGGGCTACCTAAGGAGGTGGTGGAATCTCCTTCCTTAGAGGTTTTTAAGGTCAGGCTTGACAAAGCCCTGGCTGGGATGATTTAGTTGGGGTTGGTCCTGCTTTGAGCAGGGGGTTGGACTATATACCTCCTGAGGTCCCTTCCAAGCCTGATATTCTATGATTCTATAATATGTTCATAATGACTTTCCTTTGCTAGGTGTGTTGAAGACCGTTCAGTGAAAGGTGCTGCACACTCTGATGATAGTTAATGATGAGAAGTACTGATCTCTCCTTCTTTAGCGACAGCCTTGTGTGCCTGCAGAAAGTGTTTGTGTCTCCCCTTAGCCATCTGTCTCCAGATCTGTCTGTCTACTACTTACCCATCCATCTTGGGCATTTACAGGGTATCAGACCCTATGGAAACCCAGGTATTGTCCCTAGTTTTCTACCTAATCAAATACAATTTTTAAATATTCACAAACGTACAGAGCAGCCAATTCCTCTCTGATTCAGCACAGAGCCCAAGAGTTCTCATCTCCCTTTGGGAAGGTCCCTTAATTACTGTTTACTCCTAAAGCTGGAGAATTAGCACAGAAGCTCAGACATGGAAAGAGAGACATTGGCTAGATTGTCTCCTGTCTCCAGCCTGTTTACATCCAGATGCCGCTTCTTCACTAGAGGCTGAACAAACCCCACTGGGGTTGCTCAGAGCTATATTATAGATGGTGCACACCCCTGTATCAGCTCTCCGTGTGGGATGCTGCTGCAGATGCTGGGCTGAGAGTGGTGTGGGACACGGCTACCTGAGGGGGATTCCCAGGGAAGACACTTCCATCTCAGGATTTACAGGTATCTATCTCTTGCTGAAGAACTCTGCTCAACAATCCTAGTGCAATGTGGGCATGCTGGGATAGAAAGTAAGTCTGGGGTCCTTTCTGCTCTGTGCTGCCATTAAACATCCCAAGCCCCTTGCCACAGGGGATGGGTTTGTTCCAGTATCACTGGCCAAAATGTCCCTCTTCCCTGTGCTACCCCAGCTGATGCCCTCCAGCCCCAAGGTGGCTGCATTTCAGTGACACAGCGGATTGCTCAGGATGAAAGGTGTCAGTAGATGTACAATACACAGCTCAATTCAGTGGCTCGTACTTTTCAGTGAGGGAAAACTGCCCGTGGAGTAAGAACTCTGGAGCCAGCTGTCATCTCCTGCTCTTGCATTTCAGGGACCGTTACCTGGCTTTTATCTCCTGTAAGGCATGCTCCTCACTGGAACAATTCAAAGAATTTTTAAACATGGGCAAGACATCATCTCTCCTGACTTCACTAGAGAAGTCAGCTGAACTTTTATGCCTGAAACTTTTAAAAAAACAATTCAGCTGGAAGCAGACACCTAGTGTGGGAAACTTTAGTCCAAAGGGTTAAAGTTTGGCAAATTTATAAGCAACTGAAAATGAGGTCTCCTAATTGAAGGTGTCAGACAGCCTGAAGTAAAGTTGGTGCCACTATCACCACCAATCTATTTGTGAATCACATGCAGCTAAACTCTTTGCTCCAGTAATGTCAGTGCCAAGGAGTTCCACAAGCCAAGTACAGATTACGTAAACAATTTTCTTTTCTGAATGTTGTATGTTCAGACTTCCAATGTAATTGAATGTTATCTTGTTTGTGGTTTATGAGACAGAGTAAATATAAATGCCAGATCTTCTTTCTTTATTGATAGATTCTTAGAGTTTAAAGTCACAAGAGACCATTAGATCATCCAGTATGATCTCCTATAAAACAAAGGTAATTACATTTCATCCAGTCACTTCTGTATTGACTCTATAACTACTATTTGACTAAGACCCCGTCTACACTGGGATTTTTCATCACAGAAATCTTAGAGCAATGGAGTGAGAAGGGACAGCAAAGGTCATCTAGTCTAATCAGCTGCCAAGATGCACGATTTGATCTGTGTAAAACATCCAAGGTAGATGATTATCCAGCCTCCTTTGGAAAACCCCTATTGAAGGAGCTTCCATGACCACCCAGGGCATGTGTTTCATTGTCCTCCTGGTCTGAGTTAGGAAGTTTTTCCTGAGATTTCATCTAAATGTGCTTCGCCTCTTGTCCTGCCCTCAGTGACAAAGAGAATAACTTTTCTCCATCTTTTTTATGGCAGTCTTTCAAACATTTGAAAAGTGCTGTAATGTCCCCCCTCCAGTCTCTTCTTTTCCAAATTAACATTCCTAGTTCCTTCAGCCTTTGCTCATCTGGCTTGTTTTCCAGCTCTTGGATCATCTTTGTCTCTCGCCTCTGTATCCTTTCCAGTTTCTCTACATCCGTCCTATACACTGGTGACCCAAACTGGCCCTGAGAGATGTAGCTATATCAATCTGATCCCAGTGTAGACAGCATGAGGTCAATGGAAGAATTCTTTAATCAACCTAGCTACCGCCTCTCGGGGAGGTAGGTTACCCCTGCCGACGGTGTAAGTCGTGTCTACACTGAAGCACTATGGCAGCTCTGCTGTAGAATTGTCAGTGTAGACAAGCCCTCGAGCAGATCTTCCAGAAATACATCCTGTCTGGGTCAGCACAAATGGGGAGCTGGAGAATCCACCACTTCCCTTCGCAGTTTGTTCCAATGATTAATCACCCTCAGAGGTAAAGATTTGGTCCTTATTTCCATCTGGAAGTTGTCTGGCTTCAGCTTCCAGTGATTGGGCCTACCTCTGCCTTTCTCCACTACATTACAGAGTCCATTACCCAAGGTTTTCTCCCCAGGAAAGTCTCTGCTTGATCATCTTTTCGTTGAGATAAATAGATGAAGCTCTTTAAGTCTTTCTCTGTCAGGCATTTTCTCCAGCTTCCAATCATTTTTGTGGCTCTTTTGTGCACCCTTCCCAATTTCTCAAGATTGTTTTTGAAATGTGGATTTCATAATTGGAGGCAGTTGATTTCACCAGTGTTATGTGCAGAGGCAACATCCTTCCCCTACTTCAACTCAGCACTCCCCTGTTTATGCATCCAGGGGTTGCATTGGCTCTTTTGGCCACAGCATTGCACTGGGAGCTTGCAATGAGTTGGTTGCCCACAATGACCCCTAAATCCTTTCCTGAGTCCCTGCATTCCATAAAATAGTGCCTGCTTGTGGGCTGAGCCTCCCTTCCCAGTTCCAAGAGGATCACTTTGCATTTGTCTGTATTAACACATTTTGTTTGCATGGGCCCAGCTCTTCAAATGCTCCAGATCAATCAGTGTGCTGCCCTGGATTCCTCATTGTAACCACTCTTCCAGCTTCTGGGTCATCACAAATTTTATCTGCAGTGATTTTCTATTTGCTCCCAGGTCACTGATGAAAATATCGAACAGCATCCAGCGTAGAACTGATCCCTGCAGAACCTAACTAGAAACAGTCCCATTCACTGGCAAAGGCCCACTGACAACTGCTTTCTGAGATCTGTCAGTTAGCCAGTTTTTAGTCCATTTTATGTGCGCTCCACTGGTTTTGCAGTGTTCATTTTGTTTCTCTCAATGTTTTCCTCTAATAAATGAAATGCCTCAGAGAAATTGAAGTGTATTGCATCTCCACGGTTCCCTTGATCAACCAAACATGCACTCTCCTTATTTGACAAGGCCGGTTTCCATAAATCATGCTGTTGACTGGCATTGATTATATTCCTAGACTATTTTTTACACTACTCCCATACCAGCTTTTCCATTCTTTCCTAACTATGTCAAATAATTTTTAAAACATTCCTTTCATTTTGTTAAATTGTTTACTTTTAACCCAGCACTGACCTGTATTTGCCTTTCTTTTCTCTTTTTTGAGCAGCCAGACACCAAGGCCATTAGAGGGGCACAAGAGGAGAAATCTGAATCAGGGAGGCTTTGAGGCAACACTTTGAAGCTGAGAACCAGTAATGTATGTTGCTGTGCTTGGGACTGTATTGCAGAATGGCATCCAGTGTCAGTAGGGTAGGAAGCAGTTGTGATTGTTCAGGCCCAGGATAAATGATAAAATTGCTTGCTTGTTTGCTGCTGCCATCTGCTGTCACAACTTGCATGGAAACAAATAAAGAGTGTGTATTATTCAAACAACTTTGCTTTTATAGCCAAAACCCCCCCAACACTATGCACACGCACACAGACACATGCACATTCCTGGTGGGCGAGGTACCAGGGGAGGGCTGACCCAAAGTACCAGGTATCGGAGAGGAATGTATGCGCGGCATTTTGAGAGATCATGGGAACGAGTTCTGAATGTGCCGAAGGGGAGGGTGGGTTGCATCTCTACTCCAGAACTTTTATCAGGCTCTCCATTGCGGGTATGCCTCATTTTCTTCGTTCCTGCTTTCTTCGTCCTCACTTTCGCTCCATTGCCTGCATTCTATCTTGTAGGTATCACAGTACTGCAGCCCCTCCTGGAACATATCTTCCTTGCTCCATCTTGGGCACTTTCTTATGCAGCAGAGATGCTCGCCTGGAGTGGAGGGGATGCCGCCCTTCAAAGACTTGTCTGGTGAAGCACAAGAAACAATAAACAGAAGCATTCTTATTAAGTGTACCTACAGCATTGAAACGATACTAAAATACACCTTTGGTAACACACCAATCACTTTCCTGCTGGCCCTTGGGAAGCACACATGCCAGCAAACACCACAAGCAGTGCAGAGATAGAGGACATTGTGCCTGGGATAAAAACAATGTGAGAAGGGTGCAGAGCACTTCTCAGGGGGCAATTCTCTACAGTTTCCCACCCTTTTCCACAGGCAGGGGTCATCGTGGCAGGTATCTCACATTGGAAGGGAAGCAAGGAGGCAAGGGTGCAGCTACTACATGCTTGTAGCTTCTGCCCAGGTCCCTGTGCTGCTCCTCTGGGTGCTGCTTTGTTCCTGGCCCAAGTAATTACCGAATGGTATGGAAAAGTATCCCTCAGTGGGGGAAGGAACAAAGCAGCTCTGCCAAGGACCCTCCGGCAGAGGATTGTTGAGTACCAGCAGGAAAATTTCCTAAAGATCTCTCTGGAGGAATCCTGTGAAATCTCAGTGAGAATCAACAATCTGCTCCACCACGCTGCCTAGCTGTACTGGGAAATGCCCAGCACAGAGAAACCCAGCCAGCCGTGTACATTTCTCTGCCGCCAACCCACCTCCACACTTCATAAAGCAAAACCATTTACCAGGGGTCTCCTCTTCGCTTCTGACTCCCCTGATTGTGACTACTGAGACTACCTGGCCACCTCCTGGGCGACTCTGACCTGGGAACCACATCTTCTTCTGCCTCCACCTTTTCCTCGATGACTTCCTCCTTTGGGTTAGGTCCAGCTTCCGCCAGCTCCAGCCCAGCTGAAGTACCCACAGGACTCTTGGCCATGGAGGTGGGGTTGCTGCCAAGGATAACACCTGACTCCTTATAAAAATGGCAGTTGTGGAGTGCTACTCTTCTTCACCTTTGCTCTGCACTGCAGCATGTCCCGATCAGAGCTCTTTCCCCAGAAGCTCCGTGAAAACTGTCCTTGGTATTGAAATTCCTATGGCTCCAGCACAGCTGGAACCTCATAGCCTCCTCTCCCCATATTCTGTGCATATCCAGCAGTTCTGCTGTGGTCCTACCGGGAGAGCATTGGCTGCGTGGAGCCACCAGGACCACCAGGAAGATGTGATATGAACACCCCACACTGAGCAAACAGGAAGGGGAATTTCAAAATTACTGGGCTTTCAAGGGGGAAGGACGTAAGCACAGCAACTGAGTTTAAACTGTGCGAGTGTTTAACTAGGCACTTTGATGACAAAACTTGTGTGTACAAACCCTTACAACTCTAGCCAAGGTGGTTTTATTACATCACTGAAACTGAGGAGTTCCATCATCAAAAGTGGCTTTGTAGTATATATAACGCCCTAGATTCTTTGGCAAAAGCTGCCTTTTGGCAAAAGCAATAGGCAGTGTAGACAAGGCCTCAGGAACAATGAGATGTATGTTTCCTGCTGGTGCCTGTGAAGGTTTTCCACACCACAACGTGTAGGAATTATTGACACAGGGAGCATCATGAAATATGTAATTGGTATTAGCAGGGTCAGTTGTTCAAATGTCCTTTTTCAGTGTGTGAAGAGCGACCAATCTGCTTTACCCATGAAAACAGCCTCCAGTAGTGCATGTAGTGTCTCATATTAACATTGTCTCTCCATCCAGGCATTTGAAAAGCAACCATCACCCAGGGCCCTGGGCACATAAAGAAAGTCAGAGAAACATACAGTACATGCAGGAGACACCATTCTGCCTCAGAGTTGGACACCTTCACTCCTTCTCCATGTCTGAGTCCAATACAACCAACTTCACCAACCCCTCCACCTTCATCCTGCTGGGCATTCCTGGCCTGGAGGCTGCCCATGTCTGGATCTCCATCCCCTTCTGCACTATGTACATCATAGCCATCCTGGGGAACTTTACCATCTTGTTCATTGTGAAGAGGGAGTCGAGCCTCCATGTCCACATGTACTATTTCCTCTGCATGCTGGCTGTCACTGACCTGGGCCTGTCCACGTCCATCCTGCCCAAGACATTGAGCATCTTCTGGTTCAATTCCAGGGAGATCAATTTCAGTGCCTGCCTCACCCAGATGTACTTCCTTCACTGCTTCACAGTGATGGGGTCTGAGATCTTCGTGGCCATGGCTTTTGATCGCTATGTGGTCATCTGCCATCCCCTGAGACATTCCACCATCTTGACAAACCCTGTGGTCGCCAAGATGGGCCTGGCTGTTGGGCTGTGCAGCGGCATGCTCGTAATGCCCCATCCTGTCCTGGCCAGGAGGTGGCCATATTGCAGAACCAACATCATCCCCCACACGCACTGCGAGCATATGGCCGTGGTGAAGCTGGCTTGTGCTGACATCAGCGTGAGCAGTTACTATGGCCTCTTCATGGTACTTTGTGGGCTCAGTCTGGATGGGATTTTTATCACTGTGTCCTATATCCAGATCCTCAGGGCCATCTTCAGCCTCCCCACAAAGGACGCCAGGCTCAAGACTTTTGGGACCTGTGGCTCCCACCTCTGTGCCATCTCAGCCTTTTACATCTCAGCTCTCTTCTCCTCCCTCACCTATCGGTTTGGGCAGAGTGTGCCCCTATATTTCCACGTTTTCATGGCCAACATGTACCGCCTGGTGCCCCCCATGCTAAACCCCATCATCTACGGGGTGAGGACCAAACAGATCCGGGACAGGCTGCTTTGGCTCTTTATTCATAAAGGGATGTAAAGTTTTCTCCTGGTGCGCTGCCTCTCAGACCGAGCTCTGTGGAGAGCTGTCTGGTGACAGGTGCTGGGTCCTCTTCCATGAATCAGGGGTTATTTAAGGACGTTAAATCCTTTCCTGATTTACCTGTGCTCTGAAAGCATGACAAAGTGGGGAATCTGTCTATGTATTACTCACTGGGCTGCCACCTTTCTAACTGCAGGTAACTCAACCCCTGAGACCACATGCCTTACCCCACCTCTTCCTCTCCTCTGTCTCTTGCTCCTCTCCTCTCGTCTCCCTGTCACTCACTGGATCCTCTCCATGTCTTTCCTCCCCAGTGGAAGGGCTGCAATTTTAGATTTTGGTGTGGAGGAGACAACGATAACTGTGATTCCAGGGGCAACTTAGACATTTGAAAACTATATCGAATTCCACAATATAGCAAATAAACAAATATTAACCCATTCAGCTCTAGGAGTAACATTTTCTTACGTCTTATGGCAATTAACTTCCGGGACACTGGTTAGGCTTAAATTTAAAAATAAAATTAATGTGTATTCTTACTTTGCTCCTAACACTGCAGAGAGAGAGAGGCTCTGCTGGGTTCCTTCTCAGCTCTGGAAGGGGAGTGGGGTCTAGTGGGATACAGCAGGGGGAAGATACCTCTGCAGTCCGTATAAAAACATAAGAACCTAGGAATGGACATTGGTCCATCTAGCCCAGCGTCCTGTCTTCATCAGTGGCCAGTGCTAGGTGCCCCAGAGGGAATGAACAGAACAGGTATACAAAATAAATAATAATAATAATAATATATGGAGCTATACCTATATTATAAAACTAGAAGTCTGTTGAGTTCAGCCACCTGCCTTTACTAGTAGGACCAAGTACTGATTTTTACCCCAGATCCCTAAGAGGCCCCCTCAAGGTTTGAACTCACAGCCCTGGGTTTAGCAGGCCAATGCTGTAATCACCAAGTCATCCATCCCCTTTCAACTAGTCCCAGCTCCTGGCAAACAGGGGTGAGGGACACACAGAACATGGTTTCAGATCCCTGCCCATCATGGCTAACAGCCATTGATGGACCTGTCCTCCATGAACTGATCTAGTTCTTAATGGAATCCTGGTGTACTTTTGTCCTTCATAACATCCCCTGGCAAAGAGTTCCACAGGTTGGTGTGAAGAAATACTTCCTTTTGGTTGCTTGAAATCAGCTGCTTATTTATTCACTGGGTGACTGGTGTTCCCTCTAACTTTTTACATCCATGTGTGGAATTAATTTTGGTATGTGGACCAATATGGAGATGATGTGTGGCAGGGGTGGGGCCAAGTGGTTTTTAGTATGGGAGAGGGCTCAGGGCTGGAGCAGAGGGTTAGGGTGTGGGGGTACAAGGACTTTAGCTAGGGGTGCTGGCTCTGGGGTGGGACGAGGGATAAGGGGTTCAGGGAGCAGGAAGGGGCTCAGGGATGGGGCAAAGAATTAGCGTGCATGGGGTTGCAGGCTCTGGGATAGGGCCAGGGTTGACAGGCTTAGAATGCAGGATGCCCCGTGTTCTCTAATCTTTAGACTGTGTATTAATTATATTGATTACTTAAGAACCCCCAGTGATCAGTCTAGGGCTGATAGGTTCTTGTCCCAAAATCAGGCCAGTATTATTTAAATTATTATATAGTAGGGAACTCTGATGTGCACAGTTACAACACTCACACTATAAGACCTTTTTTAATATTTAATATCATTTATTAATACCTTTTCACAGTCACAAATACCGCAACTTAACAAGCTAGATAATGAATGTACATCTGCACTTCCATAGACTCACACCAACCCTGAAGTGATAGCCCTCCTCTTCCTCATCACCATCACCTTCCCCATCATCACTGGTGGCCATCAGTCTGCCACCTCCCAAAGATGACATCTCCTCCTGCTGCCCCTAGGCTGAGATGCCACGTTTTCAATATGTTAGACTGACAACATGGTGTCTGATGCGTGTTCAGCAGGGGATTTTTCCCTTTTCCTTGTGTGTATTTCCTCACTTTACCAGTGGTGGAGTGTCTTTTCCTGTAGGTTAGTATAGCAATGATCTCTACTTATTATCATATATGTCAATTCATTACTGTGGCCCTTTTCTGGTTCGGTGTCACATTTGGTATTTCTGTACTACCTGGTTATTTCGGGTTTTTCCAAGCTGTGGTGGACCTGTTACGTGGAAAAGAGTATGAACTTAGGAAAGCCCTTATGCCAGCCTGCTTTAACACCTCATGTGTGGCCCTTCTGCTTTAGCGCATCACCACCTATCTAACTTTGCCTTAGCTCAACACAGAGGATATGGCCTGCAGGTGCCTTTCCTTACAGCCAAACTACTTTAATATAAACCTATTATAACCTATTGTAATAAAGCAAAGAATCAAACCCAAAAGGCAATAAGAAATCCATAAGAAAAGATATACAGGCAAGCAAGCAGGTGAGCCCTATAGGCGACACCTGGGCTGTGGCAGAGAGAGAAGACCTACCCCAGCTCTCTCTCGGCGCAGCACCTTGGGACCAGGGAGAGGTGCTGGGCTGGGGGAGGGGTGCTTTCCCCATCCTGCACGGCCTGTGGTAGCCTGCTGCATAGTCACACAGCTTAGAAGAACTTAGTGGGTGACCCCTAGTTTTTGTCTTATGAGTAGTAAATAACTTTTAGTTATTCAACTTTTCCACAGCAGTCGTGATTTTACAGAACCTCCATCATAGCCCCCGTTAGTCGTTTCTTTTCCAAGCTGAAAAGTCTCAGTCTTATTAATCTCTCCATAACCTTAATCATTTCTCTTGGCCTTCTCTGTGCCTTCCTTAATGGTGCCCATGTCCAGCCGGGCTCCCTCTGCCTGGGGCTGGGCGGGGAGCTCCTACAGCCTGATAAGGAGCCTGCCTGCAGGTAGGAGGCAGCTCCGGGGTAGCACAGGCTCCCATGGGTTAATGACCCAAGGTTTCCCTCCACCCTGCAGTAACTAGATACTGCTGGATCCTCTTTTCCAGTTGAAAACCAGGTGCTTGGCAAATTTAAATGGCACCAGGGCAGAAAAGAGTGTGAAGGCCCCAGGCTGGGGATGGGGCAAGGAAGAGTCATGTGGTGAGGTCATGTGTCCTCTGCTTTAGCTTGTGCCCACCCAGTAATTTCTGAGTGCAGGTGACACCCGCTGAACATGCATCAGAGGGGTCGCCGTGTTAGTCGGGATCTGGAAAAAGCAACAAAGAGTCCTGATGGCACCTTATAGTGCATGGAACAACCTCGATGCCAACTCTGCCCACATATCTACACCAGCGACACCGTTACAGGACCTAACCAGATCAGCCATACCATCACTGGTTCATTCACCTGCACATCCACCAATGTAATATACGCCATCATATGCCAGCAATGCCCCTCTGCTATGTATATCGACCAGACTGGACAGTCTCTACAGAAAAGGATAAATGGACACAAGTCAAATACTGGGAATGGCAATATACAAAAACTTATAGGAGAACACTTCAATCTCCCTGGACACACAATAGCAGATTTAAAGGTAGTTATCCTGCAGCAAAAAAACTTCAGGCCCAGACTCCAAAAAGAAACCGCTGAGCTTCAGTTCATCTGCAAATTTGACACCATCAGCTCAGGATTAAACAAAGACTGTGAATGGCTAGCCAAGGACAAAAGCACTTTCTCCTCCCTTGGTGTTCACCCCTCAACTGCTAGAAGAGGGCCTCATCCTCCCTGATTGAACTAACTTCATTATCTCCAGACTGATTCTGGCCTGCATGTGTATACCTGCCTCTGGAAATTTCCATTATATGCATCCGATGAGGCAGGGATTCACCCCCGAAAGCTCATGCTCCAATACGTCTGTTAGTCTATAAGGTTGCACAGGACTCTTTGTCACTGAACAAGGAAAGTGAGAGAGCGACAATTTCAGCATGTGTGATGGGTAGCGGGGAAAACACTCGTTCCTTGTCTTTTGCTATGTACCTCAGCTTGCTTTTCTCCTCTCTATTTCATATAATATATCAATGGAAATTTTATGATTTACTGAATATCATTACCCTATTTTTATGCACGTATCATTTTTGTACCTAAAGTCATGAACATTGACTATGCACAAGTATTTCAAATGTGTTTGCTCCTGTGGTAGTTCCCACAAGGTAGGTTACATTCAGTCTAGACAGCATATTGTGAATGAATTATTCAAGTTGGTGACCCCTCAATGAACACAATGGATCATGGAAGAAACATATCCCCATCTGATGGACTTAACTGCGGACATTCTAGCCAGAATATGGATAACGGTCCCTACTAAGACACACTGAAGCAAGAACATAAGAACAGCCGTACTGGGTCAGACCAAAGGTCCATCTAGCCCAGTATCTGTCTACCGACAGTGACCAATGCCAGGTGCCCCAGAGGGAGTGAACCTAACAGGTAATGATTAAGTGATCTCTCTCCTGCCATCCGTCTCCACGTTGTGACAAACAGAGCCTAGGGACACCATTTCTTACCCATCCTGGCTAATAGCCATTAATAGACTTAACCACCAGGAATTTATCCAGTTCTCTTTTAAACGCTGTTATAGTCCCAGCCTTCAAAACTTACTCAGGCAAGGAGTTCCACAGGTTGACTGTGCGCTGTGTGAAGAAGAACCTCCTCTTATTTGTTTTAAACCTGCTGCCTGCTGCATGAAAGGATGTATGACCAGCTCATGTACAGCTGGACTACCTCTTGTGCCTGAACTTTCTCACTAACGGTACTGGGGTCTTTTGCTTGTAAAAAATTAATATCCATCCACACGGCAACACTATGAAAGACTCTGACTGGGCAGGTGGTCCCAGGCTGGAAAGGAGAAATCCCAGCCTGTGTATGGAGGAGTGGAAAACTGTACCATGAGGATTAGACATTGCTTGACTCAAATCCTGTCTAGATTACAGAACTCAGATTGCCATTTTGTTTTACTTCTTGAGGAATCTACATTGATCAGTACACTTATTACTTATAGCCACTTAAAATCTACCTTTCTGTGTGATGGGGCAAGGCCAGATGGTTACACTGAAGTAGTAAGGAACAGGTATGTTAGCCCCAGGCTAACCAAATCCCTAGTACCATGGTAACCAAATGCTCCAGGTTAATCAAGACACCTGGAGCCAATTGAGATCTTTCTAGAAGGCAGTGGAGATAAAAACATTGATTGGGCCACCTGAAGCCAATGAAGGGCTGGCTGGAACTAGTTAAAAGCCTCCCAGCTAGTCAGTGAGTTTGGTGTGTGTGAGGAGCTGGGAGCAAGAGGCGCAAGGAGCTGAGAGTGTGCTGCTGGAGGATTGAGGAGTAGAAGCATTATCAGAAACCAGGAGGAAGGTTCTGTGGTGAGGATAATGAAGGTGTTTGGAGGAGGCCTTGGGGAAGTAGCCCAAGGAGTTGTAGCTGTCATGCAGCTGTTACTGGAGGCACTATAGACAGCTGCAATCCACAGGGCCCTGGGCTGGAACCCGGAGTAGAGGGCGGGCCCGGGTTCCCCCCAAACCTCCCAAGTCCTGATCAGACACAGGAGGAATTAATGTGAGAACGTAAGTATTAGAGTGGAGTGGGTCTAGTATTTATTCAATCTTCTCTCTTTTATATTAGAATTAGATACAGTGCTCTTGCCACATATCTTGCTAAGTTATCTGCCAAAAAATAGAGTTTTCAAGACCGTAAGTAGCCCCAGGAATCACCGTTACGGTGGTCACCCCGACAGAAATCTGAAACAACTTCCTTGCAGCTGGGGGTGGGTAAGGGAGGTGAAAATGATCCAGGATGTGATGAGGGTAGGGAGTAGAGGAGCAAAGTATGATGGAAAGAGGAAGCACAGGGACAGAGCCTTGGCAGAAGAGGTGGGGGTACGGCATGGGGACTTGGGTGTCCATTACCAGCAATAGAAAAGTGGCAACCCAGTGAGTTCTACATAGACCAATTCCCCAGGTTCTAATGCTGACACTGCACATTAAGATCAGGAAAAGATTTAATGTCTCTTTGACTGTCCACTCAGTGATTCAGGGAAGAGGGTGCGGCACCAGGTACCAGCCAGCTCTGCACAGAGCTCAATATGAAAGCCAAAGCAGCGGGAGAGAACTTTAGGTCTCTTTACAAGTGAAGAACCGGAGCAGGCTGTTTCTGATCTGTTTGGTCCTCATCCCATAGATGATGGGGTTCAGCATGGGGGGCACCAGGAGATACACGTTAGCAAGGAGAACATGGAAGTGCAGGGGGATATTCTGGCCAAACCGGTGTGTAAGGATGGAGAAATAAGATGGGATGCAAAATGTTAAGAAGACACAGAGGTGGGAGCTGCAGGTACCAAAAGTCTTGAGCCGGGCGTCCTTTGTGGGGAGGCTGAAGATGGACTTGAGGATCTGGATATAGGACACAATGATAAAAAATACATCCAGACCTGTCATCAAAAACGCCACAAAGAGTCCATAGTAACTACTAATGTGGATGTCGGCGCAGGCCAGCTTTACCACGGTCATGTGCTCGCAGTACGAGTGGGGGATGATATTGGTTCTGCAATATGGCCACTGCCTTGCCAGGACGGGGTTGGGTATTACGAGCATACCACCACGCAGCACCACTGCCAGGCCAATCTTGGCCACCACAGAGTTTGTCAGGATGGTGGAATGTCTCAGGGGATGGCAGATGGCCACATAGCGATCAAAAGCCATGGCCACGAGGATTCCAGACGCCATCCCTGAGAAGCAGTGAATGAAGTACATCTGGATGAGACAGGCACTGAAATCGATCTCCCTGGAACTGAACCAGAAGATGTTCAGCATTTTGGGAATGGTGGACGTAGATAGTAAAAGATCGGTGACAGCCAGCATGCAGAGGAAATAGTACATGGGCTCATGGAGGCTTGGATCCCTCTTGACAATGAAGAGGATGGTGAAGTTCCCCATGACAGCTATGGCATAAATGGTGCAGAAAGGGATGGAGATCCAGACATGGGCTGTCTCCAGGCCAGGAATGCCCAGCAGGATGAAGGTGGAGGGGTTGGTGAATTCAGTTGTATTGGAATCTGACATGGAATAGGGGAGAAGGTATTTCAGCTCTGAGGAAGAACTTTGTCTAGTGCATGTACCGTATGTTCCTCTGACTTCCTGTATGTGCCCAGGCTCTAGGGTGATGGCCGCAGTACAAATGCCTAGACAGAGAGACAATGTTAACATGAGACACTGCATGCACTACTGGATGTTGTTGTCATGGATGAAGCAGATTGATTGCTTTTCACACATTAAAAAATGATATTTTCATTACTTAGAGAAATGAATTATGAAGAACTGACCCAGACAATGCTCATTCCTACACATCATGGTGTGGGAAACCTTAATAGGCACCAGTAGGAAACACCAGCCCGCCTGGATAGCCACTGTAGTGGGCCGTTCCCCTTATAGACTCATAGACTTTAAGGTCAGAAGGGACCATTATGATCATCTAGCCTGACTTCCTGCACAAAGCAGGCCACAGAACCCTACCCATCCACTTCTATAACAAACCCCTAACCCATGTCTTAGTTACTGAAGTCCTCAAATTGTGGTTTGAAGAATTGAAGCTGCAGAGAATCCACCAGCAAGTGACCCATGCCCCATGCTGCAGAGGAAGGCAAAAAACCTTCAGGGCCTCTGCCATTCTGCCCCGGAGGAAAATTCCTTCCCGACCTCAAATATGGTGATCAGCTAAACCCTGAGCATGTGGGCAAGACTCACCAGCCATCACTCTGGAAAGAATTCTCTGCAGTAACTCAGATCCCATCCCATCTAACATCCCATCACAGACCACTGGGAGTACTTACCTGCTGATAATCAAAGATCAATTGCCAAAATTAGGATATCCCATCATACCATCCCTTCCATAAACTTATCAAGCTTAGTCTTAAAGCCAGATATGTCTTTTGCCCCCACTACTCCCCTTTGGAAGGCTGTTCCAGAACTTCACTCCTCTAATGGTTAGAAACCTTCATCTAATTTCAAGTCTAAACTTCCAAGTGTCCAGTTTATACCCATTTATTCTTGTGTCCACATTGGTACTAAGCTTAAATAATTCCTCTCCCTCCCTGATATTTAGCCCTCTGATATATTTATAAAGAGCAAGCATATCTCCCCTCAGCCTTCTTTTTGTTAGGCTAACCAAGCCAAGCTCTTTGAGTCTCCTTTCATAAGACAGGTTTTCCATTCCTCGGATCATCCTAGTAGTTCATCTCTGAACCTGTTCCAGTTTGAATTCATCCTTCTTAAACATGGAAGACCAGAACTGCACACAATACTCCAGATGAGGTCTCACCAGTGCCTTATATAACAGTACTAACACCTCCTTAACTTTGCTGGAAATACCTCGCCTGATGTATCCTAAAACTGCATTAGCTTTTTTCATGGCCCTATCACACTGATGGCTCATAGTCATCTTGTGATCAACCAATACTCCAAGGTCCTTCTCCTCCTCTGTTACTTCCAACTGATGTGTCCCCATTTTATAACTAAAATTCTTATTATTAATCCCTAAATGCATGACCTTGCACTTTTCACTATTAAATTTCATCCTATTACTATTACTCCAGTTTACAAGGTCATCCAGATCTTCCTGTATGATATCCCAGTCCTTCCCTGTGTTAGCAATACCTCCCAGCTTTGTGTCATCCGCAAACTTTATTAGCACATTCCCGCTTTTTGTGCCAAGGTCAGTAATAAAAAAGTTAACTAATATTGGTCCCAAAACTGATACCTGAGGAACTCCATTAGTAACGTCCTTCCAGCCTGACAGTTCACCCTTCAGTAAGACCTGTTCTAGTCTCCCCTTTAACCAGTTCCTTATCCACCATTCAATTTTCATATTGATCCCCATCCTTTCCAATTTCACTAATAATTCCCCATGTGAAACCGTGTCAAATGCCTTACTGAAATCAAAGTAAATTAGATCTACTGCATTTCCTTTGTCTACATAATATGTTACCTTCTCAAAGAAGGAGATCAGGTTGGTTTGGCACGATCTACCTTTAATAAAACCATGTTGTAATTTGTCTCAATTACCATTGATCTCAATGTCCTTAACTACTTTCTCCTTCAAATTTTTTTCCAAGACCTTACATACTACAGATGTCAAACTGACAGGCCTATAGTTACTCTGATCACTTTTTTTCCGTTTCTTAAAAATAGGAACTATGTTAGCAATTTTCCAGTCATACGGTACAACCCTTGAGTTTACGGATTCATTAAAAATTCTTGCTAACGGGCTTGCAATTTCATGTGCCTGTTTTTTTAATATTCTCGGATGAAGATTGTTTGGGCCCCCCTGATTTTGTCCCTTTAAGCTGTTCAAGTTTGGCTTCTGCCTCGGATGTGGTAATAGCTACCTTCATATCCTCATTCCCATTTGTCATCCTTCCATTACCCCTAAGCTCCCCATTAGCCTCATTAAAGATTGAGGAAAAGTATTTATTTAGATATTGGGCCAAGCCTAGACTATCTGTAACCTCCACTCCATCCTCAGTGTTTAGTCATCCCACTTCTTCTTTCTTTGTTTTCTTCTTATTTATATGGCTATAGAACCTTTTACTATTGGTTTTAATTCCCTTTGCAAGGTCCAACTCTACATGGCTTTTAGCCTTTCTCACTTTATCCCTACATGTTCTGACCTCACTAAGGTAGCTTTCCTTGCTAATCCCGCCCATCTTCCACTCCTTCTAGGCTTTCTACTTTTTCTTAATCACCTCTCTGAGATGCTTGCTCATCCAGCTTGGTCTACAACTCCTGCCTATGGTTTTTTCCCCTTTCTTGGGATGCAGGCTTCTGATAGTTTCTGCAGCTTCGACTAAAAGTAATCCCAGGCCTCTTCCGCCTTTAGATCCACCAGTTCTTCAGTCCAATCCACTTCCCTAACTAATTTCCTTAATTCTTTAAAGTTAGCCCTTTTGAAGTAAAAAACCATAGTCCCAGATCTATTTTTATTTATCCTTCCATCTAGTTTGAATTGAATTAGCTCATGATCACTCGAACCAAGGCTGTCCCCTACAACCATTTCTTCTATGAGGTCCTCACGACTCACCAAAACCAAATCTAAAATGGCAGCCCCTCTTGTTGGTTCTTCAACTGCTTGGCTAAGAAATCCATCTGCCATCACATCCAGAAAAATCTGAGCCCTATTATTCTTACTAGCACTTGTCCTCCTGTCTATATCTGGGAAGTTAAAGTCTCCCATGATCACACAATTCCCATTAGTGTTTACTTCATTAAAAACATTAAAGAGGTCTCTATCCATATCCAAATCAGATCCCGGCGGTCTGTAGCACACCCCAAGCACTATCTCAGGGGAGGCTCTAGTAGCTTTCTTTCCCCGTGTGATTTCTGCCCAGACAGACTCTGTCTTATCCATTCCATCACTTCTTATTTCTTTACAGTTAAACTCATCATAGATACACAGTGCTACTCCACCACCTTTGCCTTTATTTCTGTCTTTTCTAAACAGCACATAGCCTTCAAAACCTGTACTCCACCATGTTTCTGTCATCCCTATAATATCCAGTTTCACTTCCTGCACCAGTAGCTCTAGTTCCTCCATTTTGTTCCCTAGGCTGCTCGCATTAGTGTACAGACATCTTAATTTTTGCCTTTTGGCTTCACTGACATTCTTTACCAGGTTAGGCACAGACATTGTACCACCAGCATCACCTGTTAGACTGGTATCTACACTACCCTTCCTCCTTATGTCAATTCTTCTGTCCATGGCTGTATCCCCTCTTACTTTGTTTCTTCCCTCTCAAGGTTAAATTCTGGTGTGGAGATTACCTGGAAATCTCCCAACCATCTCCCCGAAATTCCTAGTTTAGAGCTCTCTTAATCAGTTGGGCAAGCCTCCATCCTAGAAGTCTATTTCCCTCCTGTCTCAGGTGAAGTCCATCCCGAGAGAACAGTCTTCTGTCCACAAATGCTTCCCAGTGGCAGTACATCCCAAAGCCCTCCTTATAGCACCACTGCCTGAGCCATCTCTGGTTCGCCATAATCTTGTCACATCTTTGTTGCCCTTCTCTAGGAACCGGCCGAATCCCACTGAAGATCACCTGAGCCTCGATTTCCTTAAGCTCTTCCCCAGTCTGGCATAGTCTCCCTTGATATGTGCCAGTGAGAATCTAGCCATATCATTCTTTCCCATGTGAAGGACAATCAATGGATTCTTGCCCGCTCCCATAAGGATCCTTCTCAGCCTCAGGTCCACATCCCTTATCTTAGCACCCGGCAGACAGCAAACCCTTCTGTTCTCCCGATCAGCTCTAGTTACAGGCCTGTCTATTCTTCTCAGTAAGTAGTCCCCAATCACGTAGACCTGCCTTTTCCTGGTGACAGTGTGATTCTCCGGTCTATCCCCTGCACCCACTGGCTACAAGTCCTCTCGATTCCTATTCACCCTTGCAACCCTTCCCGGTTCCTCAAAATGTGAAAGTGCAGAAAACACCAAACCTTTTCCAAAATGTATAGCAGGGAGAGCATCCCAACTAGAACACACCTCAGGGAAAATCTCTTGATTTCATTGACAAACTCCTGCTCAGTCGCAGAAATGGCCAAAACAAAGACAATGTTCAGATGCCTAAGGAATGGCAAAGAGAATAACCTGCTGTGGACATGCACTCAGTTTGGTCACCCAGTCTCTATAAAGCATGTAGCAGTTAGAAAGGGAGTTTTCCAGACAGGCTCTGAGAATGGGGGAGGCTGCCAGAGTCAGACAGAGTGAAATGTCTGGAACTGTTTGGATTAGAAAAGAAACAAAGAAGGGGGTCAGATGATAGAGGAGAACAAGATTAAAGATTGAAACTGATTACATTCCAATGGAGAAACAGAGAACAGTTCACACACAGTAATCTCTAGAGATACTTAGTGCTTCAGAGGAGCCAATTCCCCAGAGCTGACAGAACAAGAACAAGGAGCAATGGTCTCAAGTAGCAGTGGGGGAGGTTTAGGTTGGATATCAGGAAACACTATTTCACTGGGAGTGTGGTGAAACACTGGAATGGGTTACCTAAGGAGGTGGTGCAATCTCCTTCCTTAGAGGTTTTTAAGGCCCGGCTTGAAAAAGCCCTGGCTGGGATGATTAAGTTGGGGTTGGTCCTGCTTTGAGCAGGGAGTTGGACTAGATACCTCCTGAGGTCCTTTGCAACCTTTGCAAAAAGCCATAATTCCACAGTCAAGAAAGTGGACAGCTTTGGCTACAAACCTGTTTCAGTGACAAAACCAAGTTGGCAATTGGCCGAGTGGGAGCAATAGATACAAATGGGAAAAAGGGAACCATAGAAAGCAAGCAATGAAATGGGAAGTTATTAACATTGATAAGGGATGTTAAAGACATCGGTAGATGTGTTCAAGGAATAGTTTTGTGCTGCATTAGGAGAGATTGCAGGCCCAACCAACAGACTAGGACACTGTTCTGGAATGCAGGGACACTGATAAGGATTTAGGGGTCACTGTGGACACCCAATTCATTGTGAGTTCCCAGTGCAATGCTGTGGTCCAAAAGGCTGACGTGATCCTTGGATGCATAAACGGGAGAGGGTGAGTTGGAGCAATGGAAGGATTTTACCTCTACACGTGGCATTGGTGAAACTGACTGTTTCCAGTTGTGAGGTCCACATTTCAAAAAGAATATTGAAAAATTTGGAGGGTGCAGAAAAGAGCCACAAAAAAGATTGGAGGCTGCAGAAAATGCCAAATAGTGAGAGACATAAAGATCCTCGTCTATTTATATTACAAAAGAGATGATCAAACAGAGACTTTCATGGGGAGAAATCCATGTGCATAATGGGCTCTGTAATATAGCACAGAAAGACAGAGGAAAGCCCAAGACAAATTTCAATTGCAAATAAGGGCCAAATGTTTAGCACTGAGGGTGTTTAACTACTGGAACAAACTGCGAAGGGAAGTGGTGGATTCTCCAATTCCCCATGTGTGCAGATCCATACTGGGTGATTTTTCCGGAAGATCTGCTTGAGGGCTTGTCTACACTTAACATGATACAGGCACTGCCGTAGCACTTCTGTGTAAACACTACCTACACTGACTGTAGGGGTTCTCCTATCAGTGAGGGAAATCCACCTCCAGGAGAGGTGGTAGCTAGGTCAAGAGAACAATTCCTCCCCTTACCTCGTGCTGTCTGTACTGAGGTTAAGTTCATATAGCTTCATCTCTCAGGGGTGTGGATTTTTTTGCTATTGGAAAAAACAGAAAATACAGTTTGGGTTGCATTACGAGAGGTATAGCATGCAAGACATGGGAGATGATATCTGCCTCTATCAGGGTAGGTCCTGCTTTTAACAGGAT
This sequence comes from Gopherus flavomarginatus, assembly GCF_025201925.1. Classification (NCBI taxonomy): domain Eukaryota; kingdom Metazoa; phylum Chordata; order Testudines; family Testudinidae; genus Gopherus; species Gopherus flavomarginatus. The sequence continues at coordinate 367,988,385 of NC_066617.1, read as the reverse complement.
GTTGGATTAGAGGGACCCATAGTCAAAAGACAAAGATGATGCAAGGGAAGGAATACAAAACATACAGGAAAAGACTATAGAAACTGGGTATGTTTAGTTTAGAAAAGAGGATATTGAGTGGAGGACATGACAGCGGTCTTTAGATACTTGAAAGGCTGACAAAGAAAAGGAGGAGAAAAGTTGTTCTGTCTCACCACAGAGGGCGGGGCAAGAGTTCAAACTCCAGCATGCATCTGAGGAAGTGGGTATTCACCCACGAAAGCTCATGCTCCAAAACGTCTGTTAGTCTATAAGGTGCCACAGGATTCTTTGCTGCTTTTACAGATCCAGACTAACATGGCTACCCTCTGATACTTAACTCCAGCATAGCAGTTTTAGGTAAAATGTTGGGAAAAGCTTCCAAACTGTCCAAGGAGCATGTGATTCGCGAGGTTGTGGAAGCTCCTTCGCTGGAGGTTTTCAGAAGAAAGCTGGATAGTCCTCTGTCCTGGATGGTTTACATGCAAGAAATCCTCCATCTCAGCAGCAGCAAGCTAAACTAGATGACACTTGCGGTCCCTTCTCACTCTGTGACTCTATAATTCAAGGATGTAAAATCCTAGTGTACACCGGGTCTCAGTGTAACACAAGCCATTGGGCTCAGTACTGGGGTAACTAGGTGAAATGTAATGGCCTGTGTTATACAGGATCTCAGAATGGGTGATCTAAGATCTGAGATCCACCTCATCACACACGAAGAGGGGAACATTCAGTCACATCGAAAGACTGAATGTATAACACTTATAAAAGGAAATTTGTTACATTAATCATATTTGGCCTGTAGAACTTTTTGACACCAACATTATTGGAGCAAAGACCATAGCAGAACTAGATTCCTGAACGGATTGACTATTGTAGGTGCTACTGGTAGCACCGCTGTCAGTTATGGCTGCCTGACACCTTCCATTAGAAAACCTCATTTTCAGTTATTTATGTTTGTCAGACTTTAACCTCTATGTACTGAAATTTCCCACACTGGGTGTCGGCTTCCAGCTGAATTGTTTTTTGAAAGATTCAGGCGTAACAGTTCAGTCGACTTCTCAAATGAATTTAGCATTGAAGATGTCTTGCCCATGCTGAAAAAGGAGGTGCCCTCGCACTTCCATACTTCCCAGCAGATAAAAGTCAGGTAACAGCAACCCCTTTCCCCATTAACAGCCAGGGGGCTGAAATGCAAGAGGAGGAGGTTACAGTCTCAGGACATTAACACAGAAGATCTTTACTCAGGTCTTTCTCCAAGGAGAATTTTGCTTCCGTGAAGCCTGAGTAAAGTACAGGCCACAGCCTCAGAATTTGGATTTGCACATCTACTAACTTATTTAATCATGAAGGATCCCCTGTGCCACTGAGATGCAGCCACCTTGGGACTGGAGGCCATCAGCCAGGGTGAGCAGGGCTGCACAGCGAAGTGTGAGGTTTTGACCCATGATACTGGAACAAACTCATCCCCTCCGGAAAGGGCCCTGGGGTATTTAATAGCTGTGCCGAGTGGAAAGAACAACAGACCTGTTCTCTACTCCGTCATGCCCATATTGTACCGGGTGTGTCGGACAGCAAGACATGGGTACCTGTGAATCCTCAGGCAGCCGTACCCCACACCTCTCTCACCTCAGCATCTGCAGCAGCATCCCAAGCCAAGAGCCAACACAGGGATGTGCATCATTTATAATATAGCTTTGTGCAATCCCTGTGGGTTTCACTCAACCTCTAGAGGAGAAGTGGCATCTGGATGTAAACAAGTCGGACACCAGCCTGTCTGGGTGTCTGTGCTCTTTATCCAGCTTTAGGAGTAAACAGTAATTAAGGGACCTTCCCAAAGGGAGATGAGAACTCCTGGGCTCTGTGCTGAGTCAGAGAGGAATTGGCTGCTCTCTGAATTTGTGTATATTAAAAAATTCTAGCTGATTAGTAAAGAAACTAGGGATAATGCCTAGACCAGCATAGGGTCTGATACCCTGTCAATGCCCAAGATAGCTGATTAGATATTAGCCAAGGTCACACAGAGATTGAGTGGCAAGATGACAGACAGGACCCAGGAGTCCTGACTTCCCTGCTGTAATCACAGTCTCTCCATCACATCAAGAGGGAAATTGACTCCAGCTCTGGCAGGGCCTGTTTGTTAGGTGGGATGCAGAGGAAAGGCTGGAAGAGGGAGTCTGAGCCTTCGCCATCCTCTTAGGATGAATTTCACATTTTCAGAACAAGATGGAGTTTGTGAGTTCTCTGCTTCTGTGAGGTGTGAACTTCAGCCCTCCCCTTTTGCACCTACTCTGAAACCTGCCATTGCGTCACAGTTACTGTGGTTCCTTCAGGAGAAGAGACTTAGTAAAAGCAACACCAGCACGACGTTACATGATTGGATTGCAGCCGCAGGCCTGTCCTGGGGACAGAGGCCTTTCCCTCCCTAAAAAGCTGCCCAGGAACAAAGGGGGGCCCATAGGCAGGATAGAGACTGGATTAATGTTTGCTTTGGATTTGTTCTTTCGCTCTCAGTTCATTTTCTCCCAGTCTCTCCCAGGTGGAATTGAAATCAAATGTTCCAGGCTGAGTCAGACTTTCCAGCACTGCCCCAGCTGGAGGGCGCTTGGATTTCCATAGGTCAGGGGTGGCCAACCTGAGCCTGAGAAGGAGCAAGAATCACTGGTGCTAATGGAGTGGTACGCCTGTTCGCTCCATCCTGGGGTGGCTGAAAACATCAGCGCGAAGCTGGTGGACAGTTCCTTGATCTGCTGTCACTGTTCACACCTGAGGTTTATGGAGAGGCTTATCTCCTCAATGCCACAATCACTTTCCCCTTCATAGTAGACTCCTTCAGGCCACTCAGCATCATATCTCTCCTGGGCTGTGAACTGAAGAACCTCGAATTCTTGGGAATTAAAGGGCTTTAGACAATTATCATGATCCACCTTAGGCTTAAGGTAAGGGTCTGGGAAATTTATGAGGTAATTAACAACTCCCTTGCGCTCTTGGGCCTTGAACGGCACATCCCATGATACTTCCATCTGATGAGGCTGGAGTGCCTTCCAGACCACGACTTGGTCACCTCCTTTGAAGGAACAATCTCTGGCATGTTTATCATACCAGGCCTTTTGTTCCTGCTGAGAATTCTGTAGGTTTTCTCGAGCAAGGGCTAAAGTGTCACTGATAGTGTTCTGAAGTTTGTCTACAAAGTCCAAAATGTTAGTCCCTGTACAAGCTGTAACCCTCTCCCATTGCTGCTTCACCAATTGTAACGGCCCCTTAACCTTGCTGTAGGCAGGTCAAGAGAGTCTGCTTTAAAGGTTGATCCATTACTTGGGCTTCTGGATTGATGAGTTCAAGGTCCCCTAGGGATTGGTGTATAGCTGCCACCTGCACTCCAGTGTCTCTCCATGTGATAACGTTCTTCCCGCCCACATTCAGGGTCTCCCTTTGCTCTTGGGGTATTTGAGAGGCATCTGGGCCTGAGGACTCATGGTGTAAGCCCGGTGCAATGAACTGCACTCTGCTAGTGCTCTTGGGGCAGTTGGCATTCACATGCCCCAGCTTATTACATTTAAAACATCGCCCAGCTGGCTCGTCACTGGAGCAAGGTGGGTTGCTGGGGAATGGGGTTGAGGGACGAGAGGGCATCTGGGGTCTCCTTTGTGGTGGAGAGGGCTCCTCCCTGTGAGGTAGGCCTTGGGTTGCCTCTAGGGCTGATATGTCGTCTCTGGGTGCCCCTTCTGGTATCCCCACAAACTGCTATTAGTTTTGGTCCTCTCTATCACTCCCATCCATCCTCTAATCTCCCCTCCTCTGTAATGGTTTTGGGCTTCCCTTCAAGATGTATCAGGATTAAGTTTAGAAGTGTGAGCAACAAGGGTGATGTCGTGGTGGGAGTCTGCTATAGACCACCAGACCAGGGGATGAGGTGGACGAGGCTTTCTTCTGGCAACTAGCAGAAGTTACTAGATGGCAGGCCTTGTTCTCATGGGAGACTTTAATCACTCTGATATCTGCTGGGAGAGCAATACAGTGGTGCACAGACAATCCAGGAAGTTTTTGGAAAGTGTAGAGGACAATTTCCTGGTGCAAGTGCTGGAGAAAGCAACTAGGGGCAGAGCTCTTCTTGACCTACTGCTCACAAACAGAATTAGTAGGGGAACCAAAAGTGGATCGAACCTGAGAGGCAGTGACCATGAGATAGTAGAGTTCAGGAGGGAACTGATGGGCAGGATCCCCTGGGAGAATAACATGAGGGGAAAAGGAGTCCAGGAGAGCTAGCTGTATTATAAAGAATCCTTATTAAGGTTGCAAGAAAAAGACATCCTGATGTGTAGAAAGAATAGTAAATAAGGCAGGCAACCAGCTTGGCTTAACAGTGAAATGCTTGCAAAAAAGAAGCTTACAAGAAGTGGAAGATTGGACAAATGACAAATGACCAGGGAGGAGTATAAAAATATTACTCAGGCTGCAGGAGTGAAATCAGGAAGGCCAAATCACACTTGGAGTTGCAGTTAGCAAGCAATGTTAAGAGTAACAAGAAGTGTTTCTTCGGGTATGTTAGCAACAAGAAGAAAATCAAGGAAAGTGTGGGCCTCTCACTGAATGAGGAAGGCAACCTAGTGACAGAGGATGTAGAAAAAGCTAATGTACTCAATGATTTTTTTGCCTCTGTCTTCATGAACAAGGTCAGCTCCCAGACTGCTGCACTGGGCAGCACAGCGTTGGGAGGAGGTGACCAGCCCTCTGTGCAGAAAGAAGTGGTTCGGGACTGTTTAGAAAAGCTGGATGAGCACAAGTCCATGGGGCTGGATGTACTGCATCCGAGGGTGCTAAGGGAGGATTGACTGACGACATTTACCCAGAATCACCCACGACACTGTTTTTTCCCCAATCATGCAGGGGCGGGGGAGACTGCGGGAACTATGGGATAGCTAAGGGATAGCTACTCACAGTGCAATGCTCCGGAAATTGACGCTAGTCTCGGTACATGGACGCACACCGCCGAATTAATGTGCTTAGTGTGGCCGTGTGCACTCGACTTTATACAATCTGTTTCCAAAAAAAGGTTTCTGTAAAATCGGAATAATCTCGCAGTGTAGACATACCCGATGAATAAAGAAAGTATCAAGGGGTAGCCATGTTAGTCTGTATCCACAAAAACAACAAGGAGTCTGGTGGCACCTTAAAGGCTAACACATTTATTTGGGCATAAGCTTTTATGGGTGAAAAGCCTCACTTCTTCAGATGCACTTTTGTGAATAAAGAGAGTAGATCAGGCATTTATATTTACTCTGTCTCAGAACACACAAACAAGGGGAACTTTCAATTACATTGAAAGTCTGAACATATAACACTGATGAAAGAAAATTGTTTACATAATCCATAGATGGCCAGTGGAACTACTTGCCACAGATGTTACTGGAGCAAAGAGCTTAGCTGAATGGGATTCAACAATGGATTGGCCATTGTAGGTGGTGCTGGTGGCACCACAGTTAGTTAAGTCTGTCTGATAGCTTCAATTAGGAGACATAATTTCCAGTTACTTATAAGTTTGCCAGTCTTTAAGTGTTTGGACACTGGGTGTCTGCTTCCAGGTCAGTTGTTTTCTGAAAGTTTCAGATAAAACAGTTCACCCAACTTCTCAAATGAAGCTAGGAGAGAAGATGTCTTGCCCATGTTGAAAATTTCTTACAGCTGTTCCAGTGAAGAGCTCTAGCACCTCCAAGCTTTCCGGAAATTAAAAATCAAGTACAGCCCCACCCATTAACAGCCAGAGCCCTGAGACGCAAGAGGAGGAGGTGACAGTGTCTTTGTTTTAACACACAGCTGGCTCCTACTCCAAAGGGGTTTTGCCTCAGTGGGGCCTGAGCAATGTACGGTCTTGTACTGTACATTGTGATGTGGCAAGGCCAGATGGCTACAGGAAGTGGGTATTCACCCACGAAAGCTCATGCTCCAAAACGTCTGTTAGTCTATAAGGTGCCACAGGATTCTTTGCTGCTAGTAAGGAACAGGTATGTTAGCCCCAGGCTAACCAAATCCCTAGTACCATGGTAACCAAATGCTCCAGGTTAATCAAGACACCTGGGGTCAATTAAGATCTTTCTAGAAGGCAGTGGAGATAACTACATTGATTGGGCCACCTGAAGCCAATGAAGGGCTGGCTGGGACTAGATAAAAGCCTCCCAGTTAGTCAGTGAGTTTGGTGTGTGTGAGCAGCTGCGAGCAAGAGGCACAAGGAGCTGAGAGTGAGAGGGTGTGCCACTGGAGAACTAAGGAGTACATGCGTTATCAGACACCAGGAGGAAGGTCCTGTGGTGAGGATAAAGAAGATGTTGGGAGGAGGCCATGGAGAAGTAGCCCAGGAAGTTGTAGCTGTCATGCAGCTGTTACAGGAGGCACTATCGAAAGCTGCAATCCACAGGGCCCTGGGCTGGAACCCAGAGTAGAGGGTGGGCCCTGGTTCCCCCCAAACCTCCCAACTCCTGATCAGACACAGGAGGAGTTGACCCAGACTGTGGGTTCCACCAGAGGGGGAGATTACTGAGATGAGCAAATCCGCCAATAAGCACAGGACCCACCAAGGTAGAGGAGGAACTTTGACACAACTGATGCCAGGGGTGGGGATTTTTGGTGTGCACAGCACGGCGGAAGAAGGAGGGTGATTCTAAAAGAAAAAAAAAAGGTAGAGGGTTTATTTTTTTTTACCACAATGGATGACTTAGTGCGGGCATTGATACAAGCTACAGCGACCCAGTAGGAGGCTACCCGTGTCCAGGCAGCTGCCCAACAGGAGGTAGTGCAGCTTCAGCAAGAGACTAATCACCTGCTGATGGACCAGGCTTCTCAAGACTGAGCTATGTTGTGGGAACTGGTAAACCAGGTGAAGACCCTTACAGAGCTGAACTGTGGCCATGATGGGACATGGCTCATACGGGCTAGCCATTGGCTGCAGAAAATGACGCGGGAGGATGGTGTAGAGACATAACTTCTGGCCTTTGAGAGAACAGCTGTAGCGGGAGGCCTGAGACCAATGCTCTGGCATCCTTGCCCATTCCTGTGTGGGGAGGTCCAGAAGGACTACCATGATCTGCCTGAATAGGCTGCAGCAGACTAACCCCAGCTGAAAGCAGAGATGCTGGCCAGATCTGGAGTGACGACTGCAGTGCGGGCCCAGCAGTATCATGAATGGAGGTACCAGGAAGACAAAACCCCGTGGGTCCCAACTCTATGACTTCATCCATCTTGCACGAAAGTAGTTGCAAACAGACTCCTGGAGTCCGGAAGAGATACTAGAGGTTCTGGTCATTGACTGATACATGAGGGCACTGCCACCAGATCTCCACAAATGGGTAGGCCAGAACGATCCGTCCACCTATGATGAGATGATCATGCTGGTAGAAAGGCGCATGACAGCCAGGGAATTGACCCGACTACCCAAGGAAAGCCCCTTTCGTAGCAAACACTCAACCCAACCCTGGAAGGTGGGGCAGCCAAAACCCCTGGGGAGTCCTAGATGGAGGAAAAGGGGGGCCAAAAACCAGCGGAGACCCCAGAAGGAAAGGATTGGCCTGAGTGGGGGGGAAACCTGGAACTAAACCTCCTAACCCACATGATAGGGGAATGATTAGAAACAATTATAGATGCTATGAATGTGGAGAGTGGGGACACATAGCAGCACAGTGTCCCAGTACCGAGGAGCCTATGCAATGCAGCTTGGGGGATTAGGAGGTCCCATGCTCCCTTATCCGCCTTGTGGGCGTTGCATTAGCCCCACATAACTACACCAGGCCGGTGAAGATAAATGGAGTAGAGACTATAGCGCTTGTGGACTTGGGGAGTGCTATCATCCATATCTCAAGTAAGCTGGTAAAAAGTAGCCAGCTGCTACAAGCCAAACGCATAGCAGTGACATGCGTGCATGAGGTCATGAACCATTACTCCACCATCCCAGTGGAGATAGAGGTTCAAGGGAACCCCATTGAGGTGACAGTGAGCGTAGTTCCTAAACTCCCATATCCTGTAGTCATTGGGAGGGACTATCCCAGCTTTGATAATTTACTCCCCCCGGAGAGGTTGGGGGGAGATGGGGACCCTGTTGGCAGTGACTCATTGTTGGGGGAATGTCAACCTCCAATGTTTTCTGAGTTTCTCAGGATCTATTCTCGAGCCCCAAAAAGATCCAGAAGAAACAAAAGAAAGGAAGGGCCGCGAAGGCCTTGGGAACCCGGAATCCTGACCAGGGCCAGAAGACTGCGCTAGTAGACAGATGCACTCGAGCAGCCATCAGAGAAACTACCAACATGGAAGGTGAGCCAGAGACTGGCCCCAGCCATGATGGTGATGAGCCATTGGAAGAAGGCAGAAGCCAGCCAATGGGAATTCAGACAGTTTAGAGAGACTTTCAGGAGGGACCAGGCAGAGGACCCTAGATATGATAACATCAGGAAAGAGGGTGGCTGAGATAGATGGGACACCAGTGGAAGGGAAGGTCCGGAGTCCAGGACCCTACTTTATAGTGAAGAAAAGATCTCCTGTACCGTGTGGTGCAAATGCAGGAGCAGGAGATACATCTACTTCTGGTGCCACAAAAACATCAAAAAGCCATATTGAGCCTCGCCCACAGTCACCTGTTTGGAGGACACCTGGGGTAGAGAAAACCTGGCCAGGATCCCGCGGAGGTTCCTCTGGCCAGGAGTACATGAAGATGTCAGGCGATACTGCACCTCTTGTCCAGAGTGTCAGCTACATAGCCCTCGCCCATACTTGTAGGCCCCTTTGATACCTCTTTGAATAATAGAGGTACCATTTGAACGCATAACCATGGATCTGATTGAGCCCCTAAAGAAGACAGTTCAGGGCCACCAACATGTGCTAGTTGTACTAGACTATGCAACCCAGTACCCAGAAGCCGTCCCCCAACGCAACACAGTTTCCAAGACAATAGCTAAGGAGCTAGTACAGATTTTTTCCCGATTGGGCTACACAAGGAGATACTGACTGATCAAGGGACACCTTTAGTTTCCAAGTTCATGAAAGATCTCTGTTCATTGCTCCATGCAGAAGCCCTGCGGACCTCTGTATACCACCCACAACAGATGGCCTTGTGGAAAGGGTTCAATAGGACCCTCAAGGGCCATGATCAGGAAAGTGGTGAGCTGAGGATGGGAAAGATTGGGATACCCTCTTGCCTTACCTCATGTTCACCATCCGGGAAGTCCCACAAGCCTCCACAGGTTTCTCTCCATTCGAACTATTATCTGGGTGCCATCCCTGGGGCATATTGGATATAGACAGAGAAACCTGGAAAGAGGAGCCAAATCCCAGAGGGAACATAGTTGAACATGTAACTACAGATGAGGGATCGGATTGCTCGAGTTACACCCATTGTACGGGAACACTTGGAGAAAGCACAGGAGACTCAACGACCCATTATAACCACCAAGCAAAGCTTCGACAGTTCCAGTCAGAGGAATCGAGTAATGGTCCTAGTGCACCACAGCAGAAAGTAAGCTGTTGGCCCAGTGGCAGGGACCCTATGAGTGATTGCATCCATGGGAGAGGTAAACTATAAGGTGCGGTAGGCAGGCCGCAGGAACCAGAGCAAATTTACCACATCAGTCTTCTAAAAACCTTGGCATGATAGAGAAGCATGCTTAGTCACCCAGGAGACACTTCCCCAGGTGGCTAACGTACACGAGCAAGTGAGGATAATCACCCAACTTGACGCCAATCCAAAAGATGTAGGCAGCCAACATGATTAATTGGAACCGGTATATGTTCTCTACAAAACTGGAGGTGGATGACTGAGACCTATCTCCATATCTGCACGATCCCCAGAGCCAAGATAACACTGAGACCCTACCGAATCCCAGCAGCCGAAAGAGAAGAAATCAAAGCTGAAGGAAAGAAAAATGTTAGAATTAGATGTTATTGAAGAATCTTACAGTCAGTGGTGCAGTCCAATAGTTCTAGTGCCTAAACCTGATGGTAATCATGAGATTCTATAGTGAATTTCAGTGACTGAATGAAATATCCCAATTCGATGCATACCCCATACCACGCATCGACGAACCTGGTTGACCTGACTGAGCGGTGCCCGATTCTTGACTACACTGGATCTGACTAAAGGGTATTGGGCAGATTCCCTGACCAAAGAAGCTAAAGAAAAGACAGCATTCTCTACCCCAGACGGGCTATTCCAGTACACTTTCCTCCCTTTTGGGTTACATGGGGCCCCAGCCACATTCCAGTGCCTCATGGATAAGCTGCTGTGCACCCATACTAGTTATGCAGTCGCATACCTAGATGATGTCATCATCCATATGCCAGACCGGGGAATCCACTTGGAGAAAGTTGAGGCCGTACTACGCACCTTAAGGCGGGCTGGCCTCACCGCTAATTCCACTAAATGTGCCATAGGACTAGCAGAGGCTAAGTACCTGGGATATATTGTAGGAAGGGTTATAGTGAAGCCCCAAACCTGATAAGCTAGAGGTGATTCAAAACTGGTCCCGGCCGAACCGAAAGAAGCAGGTCCATGTGTTCCTAGGTGTGGTAGGCTACTACCGACGTTTTATTCCCCACTTCGCCAGTAGGGCAAGTCCTCTAACGGAACTGGTGAAGGCCCGAGGTCCAGACATGGTGAAGTGGACCGATGCAGTAGAGAGGGCATTCATAGACCTTCGGATGGCTCTCTGTTACGACCCCATACTCATAGCCCCGGACTTTACCATGGAATTTATTTTACAAACAGATGCTTCTGAGGTGGGGTTGGGGGTGATTCTGTCGCAAATGATTGGAGAAGAACACCCGATCCTCTACCTAAGCAGAAAGCTGCTCCCAAGAGAACAGAAGTATTCAGTAGTCGAGAGAGAATGCCTTGCTGTCAAATGGGCCATGGAGACACTGCATTATTACCTCTTAAGCCAGCGATTTACTCTTGTGATGGACCACGCATCCCTCCAGTGGATACAGAGAAATAAGGAAAAGAATACAAGGGTCACCAGGTAGTTCTTGTCCCTCCAACCATTCCAGTTCCTCATACGGCACAGGGCTGGATGCCACCGTGGTAACGCTGATGGCCTATCGCTAGCACACTGCTGGCATCCCAAGTTACCCAACCCTATGGTGTTGAGCAGAGGGGGAGGGATATGTGATGGGGAAAGGCTAAATGGCTACAGTAAATTAGTAAGGAACAGGTATATTAGCCCCAGGCTAACCAAATCCCTAGTACCATGGAAACTTGCTCCAGGTTAATCAAGACACTTGGGGCCAATTAAGATCTTTCTAGAAGGCAGTGGAGAAAGCTACATTGATTGGGCCACCCGAAGCCAATGAAGGGCTGGCTGGGACTAGTAAAAAGCCTCCCAGTTAGTCAGTGAGTTTGGGGTGTGAGGAGCTGGGAGCAAGAGGTGCAAGGAGCTGAGAGTGAGAGAGTGTACTGCTGGAGGATTGCAGAGTACAAGCATTATCAGACACCAGGAGGAAGGTCTTGTGGTGAGGATAATGAAGGTGTTTGGAGGAGGCCATGGAGAAGCAGCCCAGGGAGTTGTAGCTGTCATGCAGCTGTTACAGGAGGCACTATAGACAGCTGCAATCCACAGGGCCCTGGGCTGGAACCCGGAGTAGAGGGAGGGCCCGAGTTCCCCCCAAACCTCCCAACTCCTGATCAGACACAGGAGGAGTTGACCTAGACTGTGGGTTCCGCCAGAGGGGAAGATCAATGAGGTGAGCAAATCCGCCAATAGGCGCAGGACCCACCAAAGTAGAGGAGGAACTTTGTAACAACATTTGCTGACACCTTCCATCCTGAAGGATCCCCTGTGCCACTGAAATGCAGCCACCTTGGGGCTGGAGGCCATCAGCCAGGGAGGCACATCTAAGAGGGATGTTTTGGCCCATGATACTGGAGCAAACTCATCTCCTCTGGCAAGGGCCCTGGGGTATTTAATGGCTGCACAGAATGGAAAGAACCCCAGACCTATTCTCTGTCCCATCATGTCCATGTTACACTGGGTTTGTCGAGCAGGTGAGCTCCTCAGCAAGACTTGGGTACCTGTGAATCCTGAGATGGAAGTGTCTTCCTTGGGAATCTCCCTCAGGTAGCCGTGTCCCACACTTATCTCAGCCCAGTATCTGCAGCAGCATCCCACGCCGAGAGTTGATACAGAGGTTTGTGCTGTTTATAATATAGCTCTGTGCAATCCCACTTGGGTTCGCTCAGCCTCTAGGGGATTAGCAGCGTCTGGATGTAAACAAGCTGAAGACTGGAGACATTCTAGCCAATGTTTCTCTTTCCATGTCTGCGCTTCCTTGCTCTGTATCCATCTTTTGGAGTAAAAGTAATTAAGGCACCTTCCCAAAGGGAGATGAGAACTCTTGTGCTCTTCACAGAGTCAGAGAGGAATTGGCTGCTCTGTGCATTTGTGTATTTTTAAAAATTATAGTTGATTTATAAGAAAACCAGGGATAATGCCTAGATCTCCCAAGGGTCTGATTCCTGGGTATTCGCAGAGTTAGCTGGCTAGATTGTAGAAAGACACATCTGGAGATCGACGATGGATGGGAGACACAAGCACTCTCTGCAGGCACATGGGGCTGTTGATAAGAGGTCAGAGATCAGTAATTCTCATTTGTAACTATGACCATACTGAGCAGCACCTTTCACTGAAGGATCTTCAAAACACCTAGCAGTGTGAATATATCCCCACTATGCAGATAGGTAAACTGAGGCATGGGAGAGGTGAAGTGGCCAAGGTAAAACAAAGATTGAGTGGCAGGATGACACACAGAACCCAGGAGTTCTGACTTCCCTGCCATAACCCCGGTCTCTCTGTCACACCAAGAGGGAAATGGACTCCTGCTCTGACAGGGCCTGTTCATTGGGTGGGATGCAGAGGAAAATCTGGCAGAGGGAGCCTGAGCCTTCACCATCCTCTGAAGGTGAATCTGAGATTTTCAGAACTAGCTGGAGTTTGTGAGCTCCCTGCTCCTGTGAGGTTTGAACTCTGGGACTCCACTTCCACTGCCCCTCAGACACCTGCCACAACATCACAGTCACTGGGGTCGCTTTGGAAGAACAGACACAGTGAAATCAACACCAACAGAATGTTCCAATGGACAGAGGGCAGCCGGGGGCCTGTCCTGGGGACAAAGGCCTCCCCCTCCACCCAAAGCTACTGTGAAACAAGGGGGCCCTATAGGCGGGATAGAGACTGGATCAGTGTTTGCTCTAGGTTTGTTCTCTCTCTCTCGGTTCCTCTCCTCCCAGTCTCTCCCAGGTGGAATTGAAATCGAATGTTCCAGGCTGAGTCAGATTTTCCAGCACTGCCCTGGCTGGAGGGCGCTTGGATTCCCACAGCTGAACTCCCTGCCTGCTCCTCTGGCTCATCGAGGGTATTTCTCCGGTGTGCAGCACCTGGGGTTTTCGGCCCAGGAATGAGACTGATTGAATTGTCCTGTCCAGGCTTAACTGGGGCGCTGTGTCCACCTGTACTCCGGTTACTGACACTCTGTGGCTGGCCAGCCTGGTTTGACCTTTGTCTGTAGCTAAAGGCAAAGGGGGAAGGGGCTAAGCCCTGATTTGGCTGGATCACTGTATCTATAATTTATTATTATTGTCTGAATTGTGGAAGCCTGCAGAGGCTCTGCTCCAGTTCAGGGCCCCTTGTGCTGGGCCCTTCGCAAACCCAGAAGCAGAAACAGCCCCTGCCCCAAGGAGCTTAGAAATCAAATTCAGACAAGACCCAGCTACTGTGTGTAACACACCAGAAAGGGGGCAGGCGGGGGATGGGGGAGGAGCAGCACTAAGAACGGGTGGTTCCATAGGCTGCTGGGCGGGTGTGAGACAGCGGAAATGCACAGCCCTGCCCTGGCTGTTGGAAGTGTGTCCTGGGCCATTAAGAGCAGATCACGTGTTGGGGAATGAGACTGGGGCGAGCGAGAATCGGCCATTGAATGGCAGCTGCAGCAGACGCACAGCTGGAAGCGAGTGTCTCTCCGTTAGCTTTTGTAACCTGCTTGAGTTCTACTCACGCCTCCCTCCGTCCAGTGCAGACTGTGCCTCCTTCTCAGGAATTCCCAGGACAACCCCCAGTACTGGAGGGGAGACCAGAGGAGAGGGCAGAGGTAACAGGGCTGTGGGGAAGGAATGAAGGAGCCACCCTGGAGATGGAAGAACTGGAAGCCCCCAGGGACTTGAAAGTCCCGGGTAATGCAGCAGACCCAGGAAGAGATTCAGGCAGAATTTTGAGATATATCTGTGCAAGCAGCTGGATTTGGTGAGAGAGACCAACAGAAAACTGCAATTTTCTTAAACAGTGCAGGGCTTGCGGCAGTGTGCGTCTTTACTATCTCGCAGCTCAGGCTTTGTCTGCACTGGCGCTATGGTGGTAAAACTTTTGTCAGTTACGGGTGTAAGCAGAGTCAGGATGAGCTCTCCCCTGACATCTGGTGGTGAATTACGGCGAGTGTGGAAAAGAACTTCAGGGGCTGATCTTGTTTGCATAGGCACACCCACTCTGCCTAGCATGAGCCCACGATAGCCCAAAATGGTCACTTTGACAGCTGTGGGATCCCCAATTTCTCAGTTACTGGGGTAGGAGGAATAAAGTGTTGTTACCCTGATGATGTGAATGAAGGACTATGAGACTGTTTTATGATGGAGAGTCTCACCATCAACTAAGGAGCACTCGCTAGACAAGAGACATGAGTTCCAAAACCAAATGAATTGAGAGAGATTGTTGATAGGTGTGTGCATTTGGTGGTATGGGCCTCTTTTGAGGGTGTAGCACATGAATTGTGCTTCATTTTGCTATCTACTGTTGAAGAGCAGAACTAATTTTGATTCCATGAGGAGTCCAGCTAGAGGCTGATGAGCTGAATTCATTTTAAGCCAATGGTGCACCAGCACTAGGCTCCCCTACTACAAGTTGAAACTATGAAAAAAGTTAAACTTACTGAGCTGAGATCACTGAGTGCTGAGTTAACTAGTGGAGGAGCTTGAAGATATATTGCTAAGTGGCTGGCAGAGCAGTTTTCAGGATGGGTGGAATGGAGCAGTTTGTGGGATGGTTGGAGTGGCTCACAGAACAGCAAGTGGAGCAGACCAGAGCAGTTTGCGGGGATGGCTGGAGGAGCAAAGTGCCTGGTGGAGCAGAGCCGTTCATGGCGAAGGCTGTGTTATAAACAGATAGCTAAGGGTTAATGTCTCTTTCACCTGGAAAGGAGTAACCTGAAACACCTGACCAGAGGACCAATCAGGAAACAAAACTTTTTCAAATCTTGGTGGAGGGAAATTTTGGGTGTGAGTTCTTTGTTCTTTGTCTTGTGTCTGTGCCCTCTCGGCTCTGAGAGTGATTTTTCTATCTCCTGGCTTTCTAATCTTCTGTTTCCAAGTTGTAAGTACAAAGATAGTAAGACAATAGGTTTATATTGTATTTTTTTTTGTATTTACGTGTGTGTAGCTGCTGGAGTGTTTTGAATTGTATTCTTTTTGGATAAGGCTGTTTATTCATTTTTTTTTCTTAAGCAATTGACCCTGTATATTTTCACCTTATACAGAGACTATTTTTAATGTATTTTTCTTTCTTTTTATAAAGCTTTCTTTTTAAGACCTGTTGGAGTTTTTCTTTAGTGGGGACTCCAGGGAATTGAGTTTGCAGCAGCACCAGGGAATTAGTGGGAGGAAGAAGTCAGGGGGAAAATCTCTTTGTGTTAGATTTACTAAGCCTGACTTTGCATGCCCTCTGGGTGAGGGGGGAAGAGAGATTAGCTCTCTCGGTACTTGTGTTTCCAGGACTGGAAACAGGGAGGGTGGAGTCCCTCTGTTTAGATTCACGGAGTTTGCTTCTGTATATCTCTCCAGGAACCCAGGGAGGGAACACCTGGAGGGGAGGAGGGGGAAGGGAAATGGTTTATTCCCCTTTGTTGTGAGACTCAAGGAATCTGAGTCTGGGGGTCCCCCAGGGAAGGTTTTGGGGAGACCACAGTGAGCTAGGCACTGTATCAATCCCTGGCTGGTGGCAGCGTTATCAGGTCAAAGCTTGTAACTAAGCTTGGAGGTTTTCACGCTAACATCCATATTTTGGACGCTCAGCTCCAGATCTGGGAAAAAAATGTTATGACAGGCTGCAGCAGAACTCCACGGAGAGGCAGGGCAGTCAGCCTCGGACCACGTAAGGTGCCCCTTAACACCCTCTGTGCCCCTCCAATTCCACCCAGGCTGGGGTGAGGGTAATACTCTGCAGATAAACTTTTCAACTCTGTGGCGGCATTGACCAGAGTCAGAGACTTTTGGTTTGTTGCACTCTGGGGTGATTGGACTTAAGACCTTGAGGGCAAAAAAGGGAAAAGGACACTGCAAAACTCACTTGTTGGGT
This sequence comes from Gopherus flavomarginatus, assembly GCF_025201925.1. NCBI lineage: Eukaryota > Metazoa > Chordata > Testudines > Testudinidae > Gopherus > Gopherus flavomarginatus. The sequence continues at coordinate 367,971,997 of NC_066617.1, read as the reverse complement.
CTTCTGCTGATGGTTTGTGTTATGAAACCTGTTTATGGTGTTTCTCCAACATGATGCTGCATTGTTGCCCTCCTTTATTAAAAGGATTTTGCTACTCTCAGACTCCGTGCTTGCGAGAGGGGAAGTGTTGCCTTCCAGAGGTGCCTGGGGGGTGGTATGTAATTGTCCCAGGTCATTAGGTGGGGACTCGAGCCGGTTTTGTATTGTGTTATTGAAACGGAACCCCTGGATACTGAACCTGGCCCTTGTTGCTGCCAACTCAGAGGGGCAGAAGGGTTACACAGGTGTGACAGAAACCCCAATTCTGTCAGCGGCAGACCAATTGAAAAATTAAAAAAAATAAGGAGAATCTGGGAAAGGTGGAAGGAAAAGCCATCACCCCACTCTGTGACATAGGGGACCCCAAACAGCCGTCTCTGGAACATCAGGGCAGTTCACAGTCTGTTCCTCACATGGCACAGGCCCTGCCCATGTCCTCGCTGTGCTGCAGGGATGCTGCAGGTTGGACACTCGCTTTGGTGGTGGCCACATGCCCTCAGGCTCTGTGTGGCAGGGCCCTTCTTCCCAGCATTGCTCCCCCAACCCCCATCGGCTTATGATCCCTCTCCAAGTTTGACCTGCCAGGGCTCTTGGCCTGGGTGTGTCTCCCTTTCCCAGTTGCTCACTGCACCCAACTCTGGACTGTTCCAGACCCAGTTCCAGCCCCAGCTCCCTCGGCTGCTTCTCTGCCTTCGGCAGCTACTCTGCTCTCAGCTCTGCTCGGGCCCCTGTTCTCTCCTTAACTCAGCCCTGCTCTGGCCCAGATAGCTCCAGCCTCCGACTCCCTCACTGGTCTACCTGCCCTGTGCTGTTGGCCTCTTCCCATTCCCACTGGGGGCTGTCAGTCTTAGAGTTCTGGATCTTGTCGACCCTCCCTCTTCCTTTTGGTGCTTGGAAAGGGCCAACCAAAAATCCTCACTAAGTTTTAGTTAGCGGCCATTCTTTGATCACACACTGGAGTTCAGCGCATAATCAGTGCACCAGGAATGATAGATACAAAGCACCAGACACACAAGTGAAGGACACTGGGAGTGTTATGTAGAGAGACGTAGGGGTGCACAAAGAATCACAGGGAGTCTGGTTCATTTCCTATCAGAGGCATTGAGCAGCAAGCGCCATTGAACTTTGAATTTCCTGTGTTCCTTTCACCCTGCCCAAACCCAAAATGTGGCACCCAGGGTGTGACAGGACCCAGACTGAGGCCCACACAAATATTATCCTTTCAGGGACTCTAGAGAGATTTGTAGATTATATGGCCAGGAGGGGCCATTGGGATCATCTGCTCTGACCCCCTGCATTGCTCAGGCCATAGAACTGCCCTGGATCAATTCCTCTTTGAACTAGAGCAGATCTTTGGGAAAAACATCCCCTCTCGACTGAAATGTGGCCAGACAGAGACGCACCATGATCCTTGCTCAACTGTTCCAATGGACAATTACTCTCAGTGCTGAAAAAATTCCCACTTTGTCTCTAGTCTCAATTTGTCTGCCTTCAACTTCCAGCCACCAACTCTTGTTTGATGTTTGCTTGCTAGCTCTACTAGCCCTCTATTATCAAGTTTCTGTTTCCCATGATAAATGTTGATTGAATGCAATCACATCACTCCATAACCTTCTCATCGTTAAGGGATTGAGCTCATTGAATTTGTGGGGCAGCCTTGCACTGGCCCCCTGAGACTGTTCTGTCTCCTATACAGACAAGATTTACTCCTGCTGTCAAGAGTCCCATTGTGCCATTGCTGAAACTTTAGGGTATGTGAATTCCCAGACCTTTCGGTACCTTGAAGATAAGGACAAAGACCTTGAATTGTGAGCAGATAAAGGGAAGTGATTATTCCTTTCCAGTCGGCAGTGGTGAGGGTACATCTGGAGTATTGGGTCCAGTTTTGGGTCCCCCACTACAGGAAGGATGTGGACAAATTGGAGAGAGTCCGGCAGAGGGCAAAGAAAATGATCAGGAGCTGGGGCACATGACTTACGAGGAGAGACTGAGGGAACTGGGGTTATTTACTCTGCAGAAGAGAAGAGTGAGAGGGGGTTTGATAGAAGCCTTCAACAAGTACCTGAAGGGGGATTCCAAAGAGGAAAGAGCTCGGCTGTTTTCAGTGATAGCAGATGACAGAACAAGGAGATATGATCTCAAGTTGCAGTGCGGAAGGTCTAGGCTGGATATTAGGAAACACTATTTCACTAGTAGGGTGGTGAAGCACTGGAATGGGTTACCTGGGGAGGTGAAGGAATTTCCTTCCTTAGAGGTTATTAAGGCCTGGCTTGACAAAGTTCTGGCTGGGATGATATAGTTAGAGTTGGTATTGCTTTGAGCAAGCGGTGGGACGATATGACGTCCTGAGGTCTCTTCCAGCCCTGATATTCTATGATTATATGATTCTATGATTCACTGAACAAGGAGTTCATAGCATAAAACCATTCCAAATAGTATGTGGAGAATTTTTAAATACTTTCTAAAGCAAAAGTCATTAAGCAGTAAAGTTAACACTACTCCTTCCTGTAGAGATTCTAACAACTCTGCGATGGCTTTCAATATATAGGCATGTCATGAACGTTTCATGTGTAAAATTTGTATTACAGTTACAAGTTTTGGCATAACATTTACACATCTGTACTTTAGCACACATGTCAACCCATTCTTTCCTCTCTCATCCTTTCTCAGAGATGATTTCTCAGGTTAGAGTGGGACTTAAAATATAGCATCTGTAATCTGGATTTCTTCAGACCATAAAAGTTCGCAGGGTCTCACTCCTCATTCAGTCACTTGACAACAAACAAAATTTATTAGCTCCCCTGTCCCTGGGTTAATAGCTGACTGGTTCTCCTCAGGTTCCAGTCTGTCAGTCTGTAGCCTGTATCTGGAGTGGTAACAGGCACTGGGATCAGTATAGAAAATATCCATTCCCTGAGCTCTCACTCTCTAGTTCATAATAAATGGATGCTGTTATTCAGCCAGGATGAGTTTGCAGGAAGTGGATTTGAAAGTCAAATGCATGGGTATTCATAGAAATGGAACTTGTTTCCCACAGTAAGTAGCCTATTGCTCTCCCTCTCTCTCTCTGACAAACTCTGTCCTGTATTCCTAAAATCCTTAGCACCTGAGAACAGCATTGGGACAGACGTGGAGCTGAGGTGCTATAACAAATGTGTGTGTTAAAGACAGTTCTTGGAATGTTTGCTGTCTAGCTCTATTGGGTTAACTTTTGGGATGTTTATGTTATGCTATATTGGGTGAAACCAGCATGGTTCTTCTTAGTTCAATAGCAGGCTGCTGGAAAACAAGCAGAATGGGAAGGCACAGATCAAGAAATGCCGTCTCTCATTAAGCTTTTCAGGGAGGTTGAGAGACAATACTGGAGCTACAAGCTGGGAAGAGGCCACTTCCAGACTCCAGCCACGTTACACAAGTTTTTTCCAGTGCTGGGAGCCTGTCCAGAGATGGGACATCTGTTGCTGATAAGTTCCTCAGACTGCAAGGACAGACACCGCTGGGGAAATCTGGAGGCCCTGGGCCTGCCTGTGTCTGCATCAGTTTGGGAGGACTTGAGGTCAGAGAGGTGTACAGACTGTTCCTCGAAAACCCTCTTATTCTCTCATGTCATACTTTATTCCTGCTGTTCAGATTAAACTGTAGTTTGGTTCAAGAAGGCTGGTCACTCATCTCAGCATTAGTCACATGCTGACAAAGGGAAGAACCACAAGTGTGAAACCCACTGGGACCTGCTCGATAAGTACAGTCCCTCCGCAGGGTGCTGTAGCCCAGGGCCCAGTCTGAGGGTGGGAGGATCCTGGGATTCCACCCCATGAAAGGGAAGGTTACGAGGTCTGACATCTGGTACTCAGAGAGCAGAGACATGTAGGTTGCCCTCTAACTCTGAGGGATATCTACAGGGCAAACATTCTAGAGCCCTCTTCCAGTCAGGAAACAGAAACATGCCCTATAGGACCTGTTACCACAGACCAATGCAGCTCTGAATTCCTGCCTTCACAATCGAGCCAGAGAATAAAACCTTTGAAAATGCATTCGCTGGTTCAATTTCCAGGAGCAAATAGACCTGAGGTGACTGGGAACTAGTCACGGATATTCTGTGGGGTCTCCTATCACTCAGCCCCTGGCAGGATGGGGCCCAGAGCACACGGTACCTCTAGTAATGGGACCCCTTGAGAAATCCTGACTCAGGGCATCGGAGTTTTAACACTCCGAGCTCACTTTGAATGTCACATTTCTGTGTAGCTTGAACAACCCACCGTGGAGCATGGGCATAGGTAGGGAGGGGTTCCCAAGCTACCTAGCACTGCCTGTCCTCCAGCCCTGTCACTGAGTCACCCCGACAGCCCAGCTGAGTCCTCTGCCGCTGCACAGAACATCTGCAAATGGAAACAGCTTGCAGCCTTTACACATCACTTTGCATTTTAAAGACAGTGAAACCTGCCAACGTCCCCAATTCCTGCTAGAAGGGGAGCCACTGACCCCAGAGCTCTTCACCCTAAAGGACAAGGAGTCATCGGCGATGTTGAATGGGCAGCAGGCAACTGTTCAGACAGGGAGGCAACTGTCTTTATGAAGCATGTCTGCACATTCCTTTGGGGGCAACTTGGCCATCAGGGAACCTGAGCTGCTTGGTTTCGTGTGCACCAACATTAACCCCCATCACGGCCAATGGCAAACTGCAGGCGGCAAAATCACAGGGAATGTGGGGTGATGCTACCCAAGGGGACTGCTGAACCAGCCCTGCCGCAGGCTTTATTCCTGGAATCCGGGCTTGTCATCACTGTTCGTATGGTTCTGATTAGTCACATGGCTACCTCGGGGGCAGTGAGTGGTAACGATTATGTTGTCACCGCTGTAATCTTGCAGAAATAAAATAAATAATAATAATTAATAATATAAGACCACATTTCTCCCCAGCAGCCCTCTTTCCTGCATTCCAAACCTGGGTGCAGGCCAGGAAAGGGAGATTCCACAAGACTCTGTATATGGGAATTTCCACCGGATCATTGCAGGAGTCAAGGTCACTTCCCTTCTCCCTCAGGAATGAAGGGCAGTACCCAGGATCTAGGGATTCCCAAAGTTATGCACAGATCTCAGTGATCCACTGGTTGATAGGCCCCTCACCCACAATTTCTCTGCCTTCACAATTGCTTTAGGACCCTCTCCATCTCCCTGCTAGCACAGGTTCATCAGAGATGTGCTACCAAGGCCTGTCACAGTAGCCACTGCCCACAGGATCTCCTAAAGGGGCATAGTACAGGGTGAAGGGGGCTGCACAGAGATGGGAAGGCTGGTTAGAGTAGCTAATGGACACAATATCCCAGCCACAGACTGGTCAAGAGGTTTTGAACTTTCTATACCCAGAATGCAGCCATAGACTTCCTCAGTGCCACCTTCATTGTTATTGCATGGAAGCAGCAAATAAAAAGCCTCCATCTTCTGTTGTGGAGCCAGAAGCGGCAGCTGGGCAATATCATGGCAGCTGAGCTTTCAAGAAAAATGAACTGTTTTGTATGAAAGCTCCTCTTAAAATACGGATGAAAAGGAAACAGTTCAGTTCCGGTCAAAAATTTAAATGCGGGGAAAATCTCTTTGTTATTCAGCCCAGATCTAGCCCCTGTCAGCACTAGACCCAATCAACATCCCACACTGAACAGCCCCGGGACGTCGGCTAGAGTGGCTATGCCAGCTCCGTAACATGGACAGCCCCTGGAAATGGCCAGTCTGTAGCAGCCCATTGATCAGTGGAACAATTTAAGAACATAAGAACGATCTTATTGGGTCATACCTATGGCCCATCTAGCCCAGTGTCCTGTCTTCTGGCAGTGGTTAGCGCCGATAGTTTAGAGGGAACTAAGAGATGAGTGAAATTATCTAGTGATCCATCCCTGGCATCTGCTCCCAGCTTCTGACTGTCAAAGGTTTAGAGACACACAGAGCATGGAGTTTTATCACTGATCATCTTGGCTAATAGTTACTAATGGACATATCCTCAGTCAACATAGCTAGTTCTGTACTGGACCAGTTATTCTTTTCACTTTCAGAAGATCCCCTGGCAATGAGTTCCACGGCTGACTGTACTTTGTGCAAAAAGTACTTATTTTTGTTTGGTTTAAACCTGCTGCCTACTCTCTTCCTTGGGTGACCCCTGCTTCTTATGAAGGGTAAATAACATTTCCTGATTCACTTTCTCCACAGCACTCATGATTTTATAGACCTCTATTTTATCCCCGGTTAGTTTTTTCTCTTTTCCAAGCTGAAATATTCCAGGTTTTTTATGTCTCCTCATACGGAAGCTGTTCCATAGCCCTAAACATTTGTATCACCCTTCTCTGTACTTTTTTCCAATTCTAATATATCTTTTTTGAGATGGGATGAACAGAACTACAAAAAAAACAGTAATCAGGGTGTCGGTATAGCACGGATTTATACAGAGGCATCATAATATTTTCTGTCTTATTCTCTGTCACTTTCCTTATGATTTCAAAAATAAGCACTGCTTCTGCCCCACCGCCACAGCCGGAGTGTCGACACTCCTCACCCCACTGCTCCCGGAGAAGCCCAGAGCTTCCACAGACCCCATGGCAGGAGCAATGAGCCCCTCCACCCCAGATGTTGAGGGATTCCAGGGCTGGCCAGAGCCTCCTCAGCGATGCTCAGCCTGCTCTACTGAGACTCAAAGCGCCCCCAGGGAAAAGCTTGTCTGTCCCCAAAGAAACTTTTTATATGCCCAATGCAGGTTCAAGGGGAAGTGACCTATATTAATGAGCTTCTGGTTTACAGACTCCTGTGCAGTGCAAGGTGGTATAATTTGCGGTTTATACTCCAGCAAGGATGCAAGTTGGGGGAGCTGGGAAATTGGCTGTTGTCTCCTGCCTGTCTTTGAGTGGCTTAGGGAAAGCACTCAGGAGGCTCAGTTGGGTGTGCGGTGCCACCTGCTGTCAAGCTGGGTGATAAGGGCTTGAAGAGGTTGACTGTGTCACCAACAAAGCAGTGTAACAATGGACAGCTCCCAGACTGCACCCCGGGGGTGACAACCTGTCACGTGTGTTACTCAGCTTTCTGGTTTCATCAGTAATCTCCACGGAGTGCAGCAAGACTACTGAAGAAGCTGAATAGCCCATACTGCCTCCCCATCTACCCTGGAACCTGCATGGCACATAATAATAAAAACATCCTTGTGTGAACCCTGCAACTGCTGGGCAGTGTTCACAGCTGCACCAGGGGAGGCTCAGCCTGTCTTGGCCTATTATATTCAGCACCTCTGGTTCCCAGCATTCTGTTTGCTTTTCTGACTGATGCTGCACACTGAGCAGATGTTTTCAGAGAACTATCCACAATAATTCCAAGAGCTCTTTCTTCAGTGGCAACCACTAATTTGGCACCATCATTTTGCCTGTACAGTTGGGATTAAGTTTTTCCAGTGTTCGTTATTTTGCCTTTATCAACACTGAATTTCATCGGCCATTTTGTTGCCCATCTCCAAGTTAAGTGAGATCCTTTTGTAACTCTTCACGGTCTGCTTTGCTCTTAAATATATTGAATAATTTGATCTCATCTGCAAATTTTGCCACCTCATTGTTTCCCCCTTTTTCCAGTTCATTTATGAATATGTGGAACAGGCCTGGCCCCACTCCCGACCTCAGGACGACCCACGTTTTACTTCTCTCCATTCTGAAAACTGACCATTTACTCCTACTCTTTGTTTCCTATCTTTTAACTGGTTACTTATCCAGGAGAGACCGTTCCTTCTTTTCCCATGACTGCTTACTTTTCTTAAGAGCCTTTGGTGAGTATAACATATAATCTAGCTCACCCTTGCACACATCTTTGTTAGTCTGCTCAAAGAATTCTAAAAGATTGTGAGGCATGATTTCCCTTTGCAAAAGATATATAGACTGTTCCACAGCAAATGACGTTCATGTGGGTCTCTGATAATTCTGTTCTTTACTATAGTTTAAATCCATTTGCCTGGTACTAAAGTTAAGATAACTAGCTTATAATTGCCTGGATCACCACTGTACCATTTTTTGTAAAATCAGCATGATATTACTACCACTCACCTGGTACAAAGGCTGACATAT